>NW_026118042.1:0-26677 GCF_001640805.2 Lates calcarifer
TTGCCAAAAAGCCAAAGTCATAACCTAGAAACTGTCCTTTAAGTGTATAGTTCTGTATGTTTTCAACATATCCACATACCAGTGTAACATGGTCAACATATGTTTCTGATTCAGAAGAGCTAGGTGCTGTGAGGTGGAACACTGTTTACATGAAGGTTCAGTGGGTTTCTTGTGGGAGTGTGCAGCTCTGCATCGCATCCACACATGTACTCACCTCTTGTGGGAATTGGGCTTCATGCCTCTTGGGACAGTAATTAGCAGAATGGGTTTAATCTGCAGGCTCTTTGAAGACTTCAGGAGACTGTCAGGTTCATCATTCTGATTTTTTGAGTCTGTGTTTTTGACTCTTGTTTTTTACACCTTTACACTTACACTAATATTAATGTATTACTACCTCAGGTGAATTTTAGGGCAATTTTACTTCAGATGGGAGTGTTGTTTTTTTGACATCTACACTGAGAACTAATTCCTATCATGAGAGCTGTTTGTTGTTTCACTTCACACACTAGCCTGGCATTTTTGCTGGTCTGAGCCTGAGCTACGTAACACTGGCTTTGTAACAGTAAATATTAAACACATCCAGCTGTCGCTGTGAGATGGCCGTCTGTTCTGCTGCTCGGTACCCTCTGTGGCTTTTTACAGGCTGCTCTGTACCGTGTTAAGCTTAAGCAGTTATAGCAGTAGAACATAGTGCAGAGGAGGACTGCAGCCACTCTAACACAGCGAGATACTGTTGATGCAAATAGGTCAACAGAGTCCAAAAAGGGGGAGAGTGGGAGAAAACAGTGGGAAAGAGGAGAACTATTCTTTCTACTCATATCTCTCTGCAGCATGTTGTGAAGGAGTAGAGGCTGAAATAAGATTAAGAGTAGGTGATGTAGCTAATGATAAACTAACCAAACATTCTTAACTCATAAATTGGTTTATTCATTAATTCTATCACATGCTTAGCCTACCTGACTCTTAAGTAAAAATGAATGGGCATCCTACACTCTCTAAGAAAGCTCTGGGGACGGCAAAGACCGTCTGTCAGTTGGTCCATCATGTTAGCAAGAAGGCTGTACACGGCTAAGGTTTTGTCAGTTGAGTCAGATTAGTGGACATAAAGTTGGCTCCTCGTTCATAGCTCAGTTATGAATTCTTACCTTTCCATGGAGTGTCTTTCCTGCCGGGGGCTGACACTGTCAGCCAGAACTTACCTGACACCAGAGCTGAGAGTATCAGAGCGGTCAACAGAAACGGGTCACTCTGGACTGCCTCGTGCTGTCTGGTGTTGCTCTGCCCTATGTTTTAATCAAGTCACTACTTCCATCACAGTTAGTTTTGTGGTTTGGTCATTTTAAGACAAGTTGTGGTTGTAAAGTTTACAGCCTGTCCCTCTGTTGCTCCTGCAGTGCCCAGTGTGTGAACTGTGAGGCAGCTAAAAAAAGGTGTAACAACTTGTTGAGTGACATTTTCGAGTCGAATCAGGGACTTCCTGACTGATGCATCAAATAGTTGAGTTTTAGGGGGCAGCCATATTATTAAGTATCTCTTTCTGTCAACTATTGGATTGATTGCCATGAAATTTGGTCCAGACATTTATGACCCCTCCAGGATGAACTGTAACAACTTTGGTGGTCCTCTGACTTTTCAGCAGGTCAAAACTTCAGTTTGTCCAGGATTTTGCTTTTAGGCCAAACTGTTGCAAAACAAATGTTATTTGTGGTAAGCACTAGTTACCAATTATTAAAATGCTAACATGCTAAACTACATGTAAGACTTTCAATGGAATGCTACAATGTGACAACGAAGGAACACAAATGAAGGCATCACTTGCTTGTCTACTTGTAGTGTCCAAAGAAGCATGCAACAAAACTGTCTGTACAAAAGAAGTCAGAGATGCAACAAAGCCTAGTAATCAATCTGCTGTCTTTGTTACATTCTAACAAATTCAGATTCAGATGTGATCACTGCAACAAATCTGAAAAGGTGCAACCAAATTACTCATGCGTTGCCTGTTAAAGTTCCACACTTCACAGAATTCTCCTTCAAGTTCTTTAATGTGTAAGTCAAGTCAACAAGTCACAAAGCAACATGATCAAAAACACAGCCTCTCTGATCTGTGAAATTATTAGTGTAATAATGGAGTGCTAGAAGATGAACTTTGTTGTAGTGCTGGCTCAGTGACTGCTTGCCTTGCCATTGAGTCTCCCAAACCATACCAGTAAACATGACCAACTTTATCTGCAAAACTTCTGCCTGCATTCTCATTGTGAGTATGTTAGCATGCTGACGTTAGCATTTAGCTCAAAACACCTCCTGTGCTTTGCTTCATTAAAATTGTTTGTTGTTCTTTTCATTACTTCACACTCCTGCTGTGAAAATTTTGCTTGTACTGCCAAGTGCGTTGTTGGTAATGACTTGTCAATGATTGCACCGGCTTTTCTTGAACCATTTAACAAGTAAACCATCTTATATTAATCTCATGTTGTCTGCCTGAGATGTCTTGGGATTTTCACCATTTCATTTATTTATTTGCTCTTTATTTAACCAGGAAGATCTCCTGAGATCAAGACCTCCTCCGAGCTAAAATGGTGTCAATTAACACAAACCCAAACACTCACTTTCACACAGTATTCAGCATTCACACAGAACCATGTTGTCTATGTTTATTTATCACCTGGTCGGATCTGCTCCAGATGTTTGTATATCTTCCACAGTCTGTAAACATCAAATATTTCTGATTCTGATGTTGCCATTTGTTGCACCACATGCTAGCAATCATTAGCATTAGCCCAACTCTCAGCCCAGCCTGGTGCCTGGTTTGTCTTTCCCAGAGAATAGTGTAGGTGCTGAAATATGTAACAGATGTTAGCAGTGGTCTGTGAATGGGCTCCCAATTTGTGTGGGAGGAGACGATGACAGGGGCAACTTGATGCTTGCGGAACGAGAGGCAAAGGTTCCTCTCTGGCAGCCAAGTGCTTGTCACTGGTCTTGGCAGGAGGGGAGGGACTGTGGGGCTGGGAGAGGAGGGGAAGTCAAAAGCCAAGGAGAGGGGGTAGAATAACTCCAGCCACCTTTTATATAGCCAAACCCCCTCTTTTTCACCTCTTTCTGTTTTCCCCTCACACTCCATCTGTGTGCCAACTTTCCACTTTTCTCTCAGTCTTGCTCTCCCCATCTTTCACTTGCACACAGTTGTGCTCTCTTGCTCAATTGTGCTCACATTCCCATGCAGAGAAGTGGAGTTAGCAAATTGCGGTTAAACTCCCACCACCTTTTCTCATCTCTCCTTTGCTCTCCATCCTACTTCCCATCCTACGTACCCTAAATATCCCTCATTCTATTTTTACTGTGCTCTCTCTCCTCTTTGCCCTCACTTTGTCCTCCTAACGCTCATTTTTTCCATTTCTCTATTCTCTAGTTGCTCTCTGAGGAATCATAACACAGTCCTTGGAAGGGCACACTTAGACTGTCACACACACTTGGGCAAGGTTCTCTCTGGGCAAGGCTCCTTGTCAGTACACATGAGTTCAATGGGTTTCTGTGCTCATGGGGTTGACCTCTCTGCTGGGCATTGGAAATATGTTCCTGTACCATGCTCTGCATAATCACACATACATGCACACAAACTCACATACCGTATGTGAACTGTTCTTACCCCATTTTTTTGTCCCGTCCAGCTCTGCACGAGTTCCCTACGGACCTCTTCTCACACAAAGAGCGAACAGAGGGAGCTGTGGCCCTGCATGTCCTGTGTGTAAGTTTGCCTTCACCTATACCACTCTACAGTCTTGTGCCTGGATTTCAACATGTAAGTGCACATATGACCTTTTACAGTTTTCGCAGAACACTTTTACACCACACTTTAAAGGATTAAAGTGTAAACAAAATAACAATGAATTGATCCTACTAACAAATATGATCTGTGTATCTAAAGCCTGGTACATTATTCCTCTGTGCCATGGACATACATCACTGAGCCATGCTGTTGTCCTGGGTGATATGTTCTTTCATTAACATGAACATAGGCACCGTCCTGCTCACATAAATACTCCCTAGAGCAACATATGTATATTAATCAATGGCTGGAAATAGTACACGACAAACTCTGTATTTACTTCTGTTTTATTATCATGCTGCTGGAGTTTCCAGCTGTTTGAGGAAATTACTGAGCTTGTTTAAATAAATAGTAAATAGTTATATTGTTATGACACAGTTGTGATTAAGTAAGATTTACTTCTTTATTAGAAATCAGCTTGCTTGGGGCAGAGTACCAGAGTAAGGACCTAAAGAAATAGGAGTAGAGGGATCGACTAATACATTATTGTTTTTTGTTTAATAATAGGATCCATTAACAATATGATAAAAAATACAGAAAAGGAATGCCGAAAAACTGTCAGTATACAAACTCTAATCGATTCCAGTAACATTGTTTGACTCACAGCAGAACCAGAGATGCCATTGTTATTATTCCACTCATTCTTCTTCCGTGTTAAAACCTGACATCTACATTACCCACAATGTAACTAGACCGTTGACCGTTGGATGTATTATGCTCTCCATCACATGAAAACAGACTTTGATGAGTAAAATACACACAGTCCCTCTCAGTACCTGTCGTGTTTGGGTTTTTCATTAAGTCACAGGATACTGCTGCTATCATCCAGAGCAAGGCTAAGTATAGATATTTCATCCTTATGGCTGAGCAGGAAAGCATCTGAATCTGTAGCACGATGCTAGGCCCAGTCAAGTTCTCCCTTCTCTCCTCTGCAGCAGCATGTCACTGGTTTAACCCACACGACCACCCACACTGGCCTCTTCGGCATGGCCCAGCAGGGGTCAAAATGCAAGGTTAGGGCTACAATGGAGCCCTCTGCTGTCACTGTTAACATGACTGGCACAAAGCATGCAGAATGTTCCACTACACGATGACCCATGTTATGTTGTGCTGTTGCTAATAGTCTCGTGGGGGCTAACTGTAATGGAAGCTCATGCCAGCAGAGCAGCGTCTCTAGGGAACTTTGCTGTGCATAAACAGAGCACTCAGATCTACGTGACCTACATGTCATGTAAGTAGTGACATTATAGGTCACTACAATGTCAATGTCACTACTTACAGAGCACCCACCCTCTGAGTTAGCCTTTTCCTGCAGGAAGAGGGCGAATAAAAGTAACCTTTTCTAGTATGCTAGGATATTCCCCCAAAAAAACAAAAACAAAACATAGTATATCATCACCAGTTATTTGCCTGTGATGTCTAACCTTTAAAGTAATGTACTCTGTCATTTCATAGCAGATGTTACTGTACTTTTCTCTGACAGAACAGTATGCTCCATAGTTTTAGGAAGGACAGTCAGGGCTAATACCTGCAGTGCTAATATACTGTATAGTTGTAATGCAGTCATACTTTTGCTTACTTTTTAGAAATTCTGAGAATTTAGACACTAAATGGACCAAGGTAATTTAGACTGAGTTAAATTTAAATTAAACTAGTTTAAATTAGTACTCTGTTGAATGTTAAAGTTCAATCCTGACCATGGGGACTGTAAATAAGCTTACTTTAACTCAAGGTCCTCTGACAAGCTTTTTTTGAGCTTTAAACTACATCTCCTTAGCCTTAGCAGCAAATAAAATCCATGTGGCTGCTGTTGAAGATGAAATGCAGTTGAAAGCTGTCTTGTTTTGTCCAACCAACAATCAAAAAGATAAAGATATTCTTTTTGCAATAATATAAATGATACAACAAAACGCAGAAAAGCAGCAAATTTACACATTTGAAAATATAGAAACAGACAAATTTAATAAAATAAATTACATAAAATCATGCACCACCAGACTGAAAGACAGCTTCTTCCCCTGAGCTGTGAAATTCATCTCCTCCTGCAGACACACACACACACACACACACACACCACTCCCCCCCTGCAGACACACACAGACCACCGGGCCCCTGCAGGCACACTCACACTCATTCACTGTGCCTTAAAAGACTGGAACTTGCACTGTGCTGCACTTTTGTACGTTCCCATGCTGCTAAGATCCATTACAGATTTCATTTAAATCCATTGCACATTGCGGCTGTGGCTCAGGAGGTAGAGCAGTCGCCCACCAATCAGAAGGTCGGTGGTTTGATTCCTGGCTCCTCCAGTCCGCATGCTGAAGTATCCTTGGGCAAGATACTGAACCCCAAATTGCCTCAGATGTGTGTCATCGGTGTGCGAACGTGTGTGTCTGTTTGTATATAACAAGTGCTGTATGAATGTGTGTGTGAATGGGGTGAATGTGATCTGTAGTGTGAAGCGCTTTGAGTGGTCGAAAAGACTAGAAAAGCGCTATATAAGTACAGACCATTTATTCTGTTTATTTTATTTGAATGCACACATGTATAGTGTGTCTATAGTTGTTTTTTCTGTCTGTATATTTTAAAGTATTGTGTCTTTGTCTGTCTTTTTCCTAAGCCGAAAGCTACCAAACAAAATTTTGTCATGTGTATGCATAGTGACAATAAAGAATTATTGATTCTTGAAATGATTACTCGATTATCAAAATTCTTGTTAATTGATTCTCTGTCAATGGACTTATCGATTCATGTGTTTTTATGTTTTTAAATAATTTTTTAAATTTTTCCTTCCTTGTTAAAAGTTAAATATAGAAAGGCACAAAACTTTACAGTATGGAGAAAAAAAAAAAACTAAAGCTTAAATTCTGAAAATTCTCAGTGTGGCTGCATGACCGTACTGGTAATTAGAGAGTACTTGTGAATATTTATTTCGTTGCTAATTACTGGTTAAATTTTTAAAATAAAAGACCTTATGAAGCCAAATTGTGAAAAACACCCTAAAGTCTGAAAATGCTTTCAAAAAATAATTGAGCAAATAACAGCACAGATGTCATGTCACCATGTGTGTGTTGTTGGAATTATACTGCATTTGTGCAGTAGCAGCATATGGTGTTAGTTCAGGCATGTTGATTTAAATACTAGTTTAGATATCTGCTGTCTTTTTGTTGTATTATCCTGTGATTCAGCCAGAAGTGAAGCTGCTGAGCTGATTCCAGCATCAATCAGGGAATCTCACTGATCTTTCTAGTGTTAGATTCAGCTAAAAGACAGAAAACTGCTAAATGTTTTGTATTACAGCTTTGTTTCTGAGTTTTAATATCACAGTATTGTATTTTCAACTGCTGTTCTCTTGACAGCTATTCTGCTGACCCCCTCCTTTTCTGTATGGCTCATTAATACAGGCGTCATCACTTCTCAGGGACGATTTGCTCTCAAAAACACACACTCCAGATTTAGGTACTTCCATTCCTTCATAAAACATATGCTCAAATAGAACAAATGTACATTCAGCATACACTTGTTCACTCACTGACAGCCACACACATGCTCACAGATACGATGGGCTTGAGATAGTGATAAAGGCTGTTTTCCCTACCATCTATCTCACCCCTACATCAGAATCCAGATTAAACCTAGTCATCAGGATTACATGAGACCTTTGACCTTTTGCTTACCCTGAACTGACAAATCTCCACATCAGTGTCTGATGGCCTTGGGCCTATGGCATTTCTCTCTATCTCTCTCTCTCTCTCTCTCTCACTCACACACACACACACATTCACACTCACACTCACACATACACGCACACACTGAAAGTCATTCAGTGTGTGGGCTCAGTCATAGCACTCCTGCAGGTGTTGGGTAGTTCAGCTCACTTTCCCTGCTTTCAGAAACAGGAAATAGAAGAACTGCTTGTGCACAGTAAGATGTGACTCAGTCCTGAGCACAAAAGGAAAAAAGGGACATTCGTTCACCTTGTCATTCTTGCTGTATGCGGGGCTTTGAAAGGTTCATTAAGTGTAAGAATATTCATGAGTTTTCTTTGTTCACACATCTCCTGTCGTCACTACCTGACATTTTTTCTCTTGATCATTGCCATCTGTTTTTCATCTCCATCCTGTCTTGATTTTCTCGGTGGTCTGTATTGTATGAATTATGTAATGCTAAGGAAAGGTGTTGTATGCAATAATACACCAGGAATTAAAAAAAAACAAACAAAAAAACTAGATTATTAAAGTTATAATGAGCCCTGCCATGGTAATATTATACAGAAGACTTCTGGAAGGATATTTATTCAAATTAATTTGTGGTGTTTGGTGATATTTGTATTCAGTCAAAGAGTAATTTGATATATGTACAGAAAAATACATTTATTTTAACAGTCAATTCACAGTCTGTGGTAATTATATATTCACAAAGCAAATTTATGATGAATGTTGAAATTGCAATATCCAATATGACAATAGATAATAAACACACTGGTAACCATACATAAATTATGTCAGAGCAAAAATTTCAGCCTGGTACGTTTTCCCTAAATGTGGACTTGTGGAGAGGTATGGGGAAATAAACTATAAACAAATACAAATATAATGTCCATACTGAAAAGAGCCAACAAACCCATTGTTATTTAATGAAAGGGTCCAAAGTTCAGACATTCTGCAAATTTTAAAACTGTGGAAACTATGTATAAAATCAAAAAAGTAGAGAGAGAAAATCCATGTGACTTCAGAGGCGTGGGCATGTTTATAAAACAAAGGGTGAAGAGGACAGCCAAAGGGCTGATTTTAGGATGCTGATGGATAAATAATATACTGAACAAATATATTGTAACAAATAATAACACATTATTTTGTCAGGTGTCTGATATTGTTCTCTAGCATGGGCTAGGGGACAGTTAATTTTAGCAGAGAAATAAGAAAAATACAAATATAAGTAACCTTCCCTCCCAGGCCTGTTTAATGCCAGTATGTTTTAAAAGTGAAAACTAACTTCACTATTTAAAAATGTAAATAGTGTGGTCCCACACTCATGCTATTCAATATTTCTTTTAATATTTGATGCATTAATGTACTGCACTGCATTTGCATGGGATCCGATCTCTGACTCTTTAGCCTTCAATCAGTAGACTTGTTTCATTTTTCATGGTAATTTACATATAAATTTAATGTCACAGTGAGAGCACAGAGTTATTTTTAAGGCAACATTCAGGGTACACACAGATATTTGTTCAAAATGGAATAAAAAACAGGAGAAGACATAAACAATGTGAACATGAACAACGTGATCTTACAAATCACAGCTGGCTTTACATTATGACAGCTGAC
This sequence comes from Lates calcarifer, assembly GCF_001640805.2. Classification (NCBI taxonomy): domain Eukaryota; kingdom Metazoa; phylum Chordata; class Actinopteri; family Centropomidae; genus Lates; species Lates calcarifer. The sequence continues at coordinate 9,154 of NW_026118042.1, forward strand.
AGAATGGAAGAACCTATCTTAGCTTAGGAACTATTCACCCCATCATAGACAAAAACAAATGTCCCTGATCCCTGGAAAATGTATCATTCTGTCTCTCCCTCTCTCTCTCTCTCCCTCTCCACAGACCATTTACATGTTCTGTGCCCTGGCTCTCGTTTGTGATGACTACTTTGTCCCTTCCCTGGAGAAGATATGTGAGGTATTACGCAGTATGCTTTTCAAACAACTACTTGTAGTATTTTCAAATGAAATATCATCATTGAGCTGGAACTTTTTATGTTGAACATTCAAGGAAACCCAGGTAATGAAGAGTCTTGCTCTTAGACAAACAAATCTTAACTCCACTTACTTGCCAGAGTTTTCAGTCGTATCTCACTAATGTCATAAATACAAGTCATCTTTATTTATAGTTTCATATAATAATATAATGACTGTATTTATGCGTATTTAATAAATAAATAACAAATCCAAATAAAAGACACTAATCATAATGTTATATGTTGATGTCCAAAATGTCACCTTTTTGACTGCATAGCAGAAGAAAGAAAGAACTGCATATGCTACAGGCCAAATTTTTATCCTTATGAAGAGCTTTTTCATGTGCAAACTTTAGTGGGTCTTAATGATGAGCTCAAGGGTCAAAGGTCAGCCAGATGACTGATCTCCTGTTGTTTGTGTGTTATACTAGATTTTCAAACTGCTAGCTCCTGTGGAAAAATGAACTTTACATTTGTCTCTTCCCCTCTCTCTCTCTCCCAGCGTCTCCAGCTCAGTGAGGACGTAGCAGGGGCGACCTTTATGGCCGCTGGCAGCTCAGCCCCTGAGCTCTTCACATCTGTCATAGGTACAGTGTTTCCTTCATCCATCCCTCCCTTTCTTCTTGACCTCCTCTGTTCTAACTGAAACACATGCTGCAATACTGTAGCTGCATTAAGGAGGAAGCCTTTTAAATGGATGCTTTACTGTAAGGATTTCATCAAGACACTGCAGTGAAACATGGCTTTCAATACACTGAATACTGAATCAACAATATTAAGAACTTTTACACACAAGACTTGACGGTCACACTACATTACTGTGTCATGTAAAAATCTAATAAAACATATAGACTGTTTTTAAGATTTAACATACTTCTCATTTGATTTTTAAAATGTATGAAATTAAAAATTAAAGATTTCTTCTTTTCTGTGTGTGTGTGTGTGTGTGTGTGTGTGTGTGTGTGCTGGCTCATTCTCTCCCCCAGGGGTTTTCATCACCAAAGGTGACGTGGGTGTAGGGACCATCGTGGGCTCAGCCGTCTTCAACATCCTCTGCATTATTGGTGTGTGTGGCTTCTTCGCTGGCCAGGTATGATGTCATAGCACCACTGTGACCAAGTCTACCACTGACCTGGTGACATTTTCACAGAGTCCAACTGGCTACCCTAATGTCACCTTTACATATTCAGCCACATAAATACAGAGTGCTAGAATGTACTCATGCATGTTTATACAGAATAATTCCGGACACACATACACACTGCAGATTCGTGCATGCATGATTTTATGTGTCTGACAGCAACAAAGTAAAAAAAAAAAAAAAAGACTAGGAACTGCAGCTCTTACATATATCCAAATTCTTTGCAACTGCACTTCTCATAAAAAGGTGTATACTGATTATGTTTTATTCTTTTCATTCACACATTTGTTTGTAGAAAATTCAGTCAGTGGTACACACAGAAAATTTTCAAATATATATAATTTTTTTTTGTTTCTTAACCAGCCACATGTACAACATCACATCAGTATGAAGACATACAAAGATAATATCGTGCAGCCTGCCTCTGATGTTATCTGATATGCCAGGGACATGGAAATGAGCAGGGAACATGAATAAGCTCTATGCTCTGAAAAATGTATGCACTGGTCTCCAAACAGTGATGCAATCTCAGATTGTGCATTATGTAATCACAGTGAGATAATGAGGGAGAAGGGCAGGCAGTAAGATTGGGCTTGGAGGGATGGGGTACAGAAAATCATCTTCAGGCCTAGAAATGCACCTCACTACTGTTTATTACCTTTGGCTGGCTGTTCATGGCAGGTTCCTTCTACAAAGAACTGTTGTACAGTGAAACAGAACACAAGCAAACATTTCAAGCTTTGTTGTGCTCTAACTTTACCCTCTGGCTCACAGCAGCAAACGGCTCCACAGTTGGGAGTGGCACATTCAAGATGTGATTTCTGACCCTCTACTTATGTATACAGTATGAGTGCTGTGTGGGAGAGTATTACAGTGTTAGTCACTGCATTGTGGGTTCCTGCATTGTATCTGATTACATAAAGTTGATAAACACACCAGCACCTTTTCTATGTAGGATGGTACCTTGCAATTGGCTTTTTTAGTGACTGTGATTCAGGAGGTTAAGTAAGAGCAGTATGGTAATGATGTCAGAGGCGTCAGCTGTGCTTATCTCTGTTTCCTTTTTTTTTTCTTTGCAGGCAGTGAAGCTCTCTCATTGGGCTCTACTCCGAGATTCCATTTATTATACATTTTCTATCACGGCCCTCATTGCGGTAAGAGCTTATACACATGCATAAAAGTACACAAGGCGAATGATCGGGTCTGTGGTGATTGCAGAAATCTGCAGAGATATTTACACTGCCTCTTATTATAAAGCATATAAGCCCAATTTGAAAGTGCAGCTCATGATGCTCAGCTTTAGTACCAATACCCGTTTTGTACTTTCTGCCCCAGAAATATTGCCTAGATTGTAAAAAGTCAATAAAAATATACAGGTACTGTACGTCCACTATTAATGAGGATTTTTAGCAGTTTTTCAATCACAGCAGAATATAAAACATGTATAAGTATTTAGGGAGTCTCAAACCCACAACACATTCTACTTCACAGCAGTTTCTAATGCTTTGTATTCACATTAGAAAAGTCCAAATCATGTATAATCAAAAGTTTGCCTTTAAATAACTCTTGTTCTCAGTGGTAGAGCAGGGGTAAAAAGTAACTATGTAAATTTACCCAGGCATTCCACTTAAACACAGTTTTGTAGAGGTACTTTTTACTTCACTCTGTCTAAGTATAGTTAAGTACTTTAAAGATAAAGATTTTTATTGACCAAGCTTCTAAAGTATGATAGTAGACTAAACAGCTTAACAGGATGTAAAGTAGTTAAAGTAAGCTCCACCTGGACCAACTACAACATTAGAAATCTTCAATATTATCCACACAAAAACAGATAAATCAGCAGCAAACTCACATCACTCTAATATGACAGTGTCACAAGGTAATCCATAATTTTCTGTATTCCATGTGCAGCATGCTACAGAGGAAACCTCAGAAGTGACTGCAGACTAGAAAAGAACAGTGTGCTTTTTCAATGTCTGTCTTTCTTTTAATGAAATGGAGTAAACCAAAAGGTCATGTATGCTTTGACCTTTTTTCTGGCCTTTTAAGCTCTGGATGGGTCGTGCCCTCTAGTGGAGTAGACGCAGAAATACAAAACTAATTTGACTTTCAATTACTTCCTTCATCTCTCCTCTGTCTTGTCTTTTTAGTTCATCTATGATGAGAAAGTGTGCTGGTACGTAGTGTTTTTTGTAGAAGCCTCAATATATATAAGATTCTTAAAGTGCTGGATCATTGTACACATTTTACTAACTTTGTGTTCATGTACCAGGTGGGAGTCTCTCGTCCTGATTCTCATGTATGCAGTCTATATCCTCATCATGAAGTGAGTGTCATTCTCAGAAACCACTGATGCTTTACTGATTGGCTGTACTTTGTTTTAAAAAGCTGTGTTCCCTTTTTATCAATTTGTCGTTGTCAGATTTAACAGCAGGGCACATCGCTATTTCGATCGTCGAAAGAAGAGCTCTGTGAATCTGGCCAATGGGCTGACAGGAAGCACTGATCTGGAGGATAATGTCACATGTGATGCTACTGCAGTCCTGCTCAAGAAAGGTATCAGAATGTGTTCTATTTCTCACAGGCTTTGCCCTCTAACAGGACTCTGCAGGTTTTAGCTGCTTGTCTCGACGCACTAAAATTTGCATAAAGGCAGCTGGGGCACCACTCCTCATCTATTTTTGTTCTTCTCCATGGAAAGATAGTCATGGATGACTTTATTGAATTAGTTCCGTGCATCTTGTCCTGGATCAATCCTTAACGCTAATACTCCACCTTGCTGTCTGACTTTTGGGCTTTATATGTGGTGAGGCGATGGCAGAATTCCCAGCACTCCTTTTACATGGAGCGCTGGATCCACAAACATATCCCTTATGTTGTTGTTGGTCAGAAAAAACATCCTCTTTGTAAGTGATGAAGTGATGGTGAGCAGGGAGATTTCACCCTCTGCTACTCTGTTCAAAAACTTAACAAATACCTGCAGAGCAGCTTCAGAGATCAAGTTAGTGTCACCCCTGAACTCATTCAGTGTAATTAAATTGAAAAGTTGCCGGTCAGCATCACTACAGCATTGTTGTGTTTACTGGCAGTGTGGCTGTCCAGATTAAACACAGCTCCTGAGACCAAGGACACAGTAGATTATTGTGACATAGTGGCCCTTCTGGTGGAACAATTGATGTAGCAGCAGGCAGGCCTGGTACCACTCTACGTTTCAATCGAGACAATCTATAAGTCCTTCTTTAGAGGGGGAGAGTTGCTCTCAATGCCTCGCATAGCATAAAAAAAAACCTTCACCAGGGATGTTGCCAATGCCTTTGGCCATCTGTGTCTGTTTGGCTAACCAGCCACTAGGACGACGAAAATCCCCTGGGTCCTCAGCTGTCAAAGAAGGGACTGTTTTAGCCATCTAGCACTTCCACAGATTAGTCTAATGCCTGCCACTGTCTCTATACCCTCAAAGATAAGGTAACATATGGGGTCAACAATAACTAAGAGAGGAGAGCAGTGCAAGATGCTGGCTAAGGTTCCAACCTTCTACAGCACAGGCTGCTCCGTCAGCTTGTTCTGCATCTGATACTCTGACTGCTGCTCCTATGAGAACAAGTGACCCTGCTAAGTTGTTCCTTGGGGTGTGCTGAGAAGGCAATAAAGAGAACTAGGGTGGCAGGTGGCAGCAGATGGTTGCCAGGCTGGATGTGTTTGAATGTGCAACATCACAAATGGTCCCCACAGTAGCCAGCAGGGACCTGGACTACTGGGTGGTTTTTCAGATGTTTGCAGATGAAATGATACCAGGGTGATTTTTGTCTTCACGGATGCCTCTCTGACAGGACCTCATCTGAGAGCCTTTGGACACTGATTTTATTACATGTCAGGCCTAGAAAAATGCTGAGATTATATCTAGAAGTGGAACTGTATGGACATTGAAACTTGTCCTGACACTGCTAGAGATGCTTGACCAGGTGGAAATGAAACTGCATACATCAGACACAGCACACATTGCTTCTGTTTACACCTACTTACTCCACAAAGATGCACACAGAAGCTGTTAATGTGCAACAGAACACGGACATAGCTGTTGGTAAATCCCTTATTAAACATACACCTTTGTGTTTGTGTTGCCATATGTGACTTTGTGTTGGTAGGGAGGCACAACAACACAAATGTACAGTATGGAATATGATGGATAGCACTTTCGGGTTTCATTCAATAATGCTTGGGGCCTTTCTGTGTTGAGTCTAAATGTTCTGTTTGTGTTTCTGAGAGTTCCATTTTCTTCCAACAGTCCAAAGAAATGCAGGTCAGGTGAACTGGAGATTGTAAATTGCCTGTAGCTGAGAATATGAGTGTCAATGTTAATCTGTCCATGTGGTAGACTGCTGTGTTGTCATGCATCTCTCACCGAATGAGCACTGGAACAGACTATAGCTCCCTGTGACCTTGATCAAGATAAGTTGGTGTAGATTCATGGTTTAGAATTCATGGAAGATTAGTTTGCTAGTTCTTCATTTTTTTAAATGCACAAAAATGTGAAAAAATCTAGACATACTGTTACTCAGGGGCATAGATGGTATGTTCCAGATATTGTCATTTATACACATTTTTTGTACACACCTTTTTATACAAGGAACTGTCATTTTATAAAAATCTCAGCAAGTTCATACTTGTATTTCTCATCACAAGCAGCATAGGTTTTACAAGCAGCAGTGAAAATGTTCTAATCCAGTATGAAAACTGCAAACATAAACAGTGAAACTCTTAAAGGGTATTCAGGGTCACAGTAAACAGTTTGCACTGCAGTCAGATGAACATTGTCTGTTACTTCTTACCAGCTAACTTCCACTGTAAGCCGTCAGTGCTGATGGTAGATGAGCTGCTGTCTGCGTACCCCCACCAGCTGTCTTTCTCCGAGGCCGGCATGAGGATCATGATCACCAGTCATTTCTCTCCCAGAACCCGCCTCACCATGGCCTCTCGCATGCTCATCAATGAGGTACATATACACTGACCTATACATGGTGTGTAAATTATCTTGCAGCATGTAAAACTATTTAACCCAAGTTGTTTGAAATTGAATGGCTGCAGAGCTACTCTCAACAGAAATGTAATTACTAAAGTTACTTTGAAAAATCCAGAGTCTTAGAATAAATACAAACCAAATAACACTGTCTGAGAGTGAACTGAATGTTCATTTTCTTTTGGATATTACAGCCAGCATTTTCACCCAGACACCTGTCTACTGCAGACTACAGTCTGGATGTAAATCTAAACCAAACAACTGAATTTGTGATTTTGACAGAAGGAGAGGAGAGAAAATTAAGTCCTGCTTCAGACAAATATAAGGGACTCTTTCTGATTTTTATTATATGATTTAAAAAATCAAAGCAAACTGAAGTTAACTGGGACAAATGATTCTATTAGAGTATCACTGACAGCACAGTGTTAAAGGAACTACTGTAGTGATATCTCACTGTTGTTTCTAATAATGTTTTGTTTTCTCTTCCAGAGACAAAGACTGATCAACACGACGGAGACTCGAGTCAACCGCATCACCAATGGTGACTCGGATTCAACAAGCAGGACTCAGGGGAGGCGGGGCTTAGAGAATGGGATGGGAGGGGCTGAGCAGGGTTTGAACGGGAGGTGCAGACTTCAGCGACTGGAGTCTGGGAACGAGACAGAGAACGAAAATGAGGATAATGAGAACAATGAGAATGATGAGGAAAGAGAGGGAGAGGATGATAGCGGAGGTCCCCTGGTGCCATTCAAAGTTCCAGGTACAGCACAGATGACATTTTGAAATAAAACTGTTCTTTGTTTTAGTGCTATCATAATATCTATTATCCTCTCACTCCAGCCGGAGTGTGTAACAAGCTGAAGTGGCTGACCATGTGGCCACTGTCCCTGCTTCTGTTCCTCACCGTGCCCAACTGTGCCAAGCGGCGTTGGGAGAGATGGTTCATGGTGTCCTTCTTCACTGCCACCATCTGGATTGCTGGCCTCTCGTACATCATGGTCTGGATGGTCAGTCCAGTTGCTCTTTATTGAACGTTATGTCTCCAGAGAGTGCCACACTTTCCACTAGTGTACAGCTGCTGCCATTTTCATGTCAGTCTGCCTCATAACAAAAAGTAGAAGTACAGCAAAGCTGAAGGCACCCTTTGGAGTTTTTACCCAACAGAGTTGCTTTTTTTTTTTTTTTTTTACGCATGTGTGTGATTTACATCTTGTTGTTGGTTTCAAGCTTTTCTGTGGCTTGACAGTTGGTGTTGGTAACGTACCAACAAGCCCAACAATGTGCCAACAAAGGCAATGAAGACGAGCTGCTAGAGAGCAAACACGGCTATAAACAATGCACGATTTACAATATAATAACTGCACAGGGCATCGTTAACAGTGTCATACACAGACATATACATTTATTTCCAGGTGGCACAAAGTGAGGGTTAAACCCCTCAACAGCCCCAGAGCTGCTTCCTGTGCCTTTTTTGCTCTTTCAGTGAAATAATAACAACTGCCTCTGTAGTAGTTCTTGATTACAAAGAAGAGACTGGTTGGAATGTTCATGAAATCAGACACACAACTTTATTAAAGTATGTTTCCATCATTTTGCTGATTCCACATCTGATTTGTGATGCAGTAGGAATTATTATCCCATTAGCATATTAATATTTAAATAGGAGCACACCATCCTACAGTATATATATAGTGATCAATCACAAAACAACTCATACCAACTCAATACTTTTGACTTATTTTAAGTTATTTTAAAATTCTAATCATGTTTAGTCCATTATTCTCTTAGTAAGGTTAAAGTTGTACTTTTCTGTTTGCTGAAGTGCTTTAAACAAATTGTGTATTCTTTACAGCTGACTGAGACACCAAGCAGACTGGTGTGGTATATAAAAGCTAATCGATCACTAAATTCAGTTACTACCACCATTCTCATAGTAGAGACGAGAATCAAGTGGAGAGCTCTGAGGATTGTTACATTTTGCGCAACACAGTGTCAGGAGGCTTTTTCTAGCATTTTGTACAATGAAGGAAGCTAAAACACTGTTATACTTCTGAAATTAAATTCCAGATGGAAAGTTGGTTCAATGGTAGTCTTTTTTTATTTAATGCACCAATGAACTCTATATAAAAGACAGTATAATGAGATGAAATCTGTTGGGTTTCAGGTGACTGTGATTGGCTTCACCCTCGGCATACCTGATGTCATCATGGGCATCACTTTCCTAGCAGCAGGCACCAGCGTCCCAGACTGTATGGCTAGTGTTATTGTAGCACGGCAAGGTACATACACACACACACACAGCCCAATACACTGTGCTGCAACAAGACATAGGAAGATTAAATCAATATTTGTGTTGAGTGAAAGCAGAAATTCAGTTAGAGATGGAGTGGCTGTTCACAGCAGAGTATTGCTTGTCATAATTGACTTGTCTCCTGATTGTATACAGACCTTGACAGTGTTGCTCTCCTTGCCTCAGGTATGGGAGACATGGCCATCTCTAACTCCATAGGCAGTAATGTGTTTGACATCCTGGTGGGCCTGGGCCTGCCCTGGGCGCTGCAAACACTCTGCATCGACTACGGCTCCAACGTGAGTGCTTCTCAGCTCAGCCAGAGGAGATGCTGCTGGACTTAGACCAGAATAGAGCAGAAATGTGTTTATGAAGGACAGGAAGAATAATCTGTAATATGCAGTGCAGAGAGAAGGAGGGAGTTTAAGATTACTTACTTACACAAACACACCCACACACACAGTATTTGGCACACGTTATTACTCTGTGAAATGTTTACATGTTAATCGGCATGTTGATTAGTCTACACACAGGAAAAGAATCTCAGAATAGGTGAAATTAAAGTCAGTCCCCCCGACTGTATAAATACAGGATGCAATTCTGTGTGTGTCAGGACAGAGCAACAGCCTCTGCCTTGTTTTCCTTTTCGTCAGACTTTTCATAAACCCGCATTTTAAGACCATTTAAGACCCTGATATAATTTGTGAACTGTAATACAGTATGCCAAAGAATAACACTCTGTGTCTGTCTCCTTAGATCCATCTTAACAGTAGAGGTCTCATATTCTCTGTTGGACTCTTACTAGCCTCAGTATTCTTCACAGTAAGTATATATTTACAAGTTACTGAGAGGGGACAGGGTGGTACAGGGCAGCAAGAAGGTTGTTGGTTTGAACCCTGATTCAGCTGGGGCATGCAATGTGGTTTTCTTTGAATATTCCAGCTTCCTCCCACAGTCCAAAGACATGCAGGTTAGGTTAACTGGTGACTCTAATTTGCCCGTGGATGTGAATGTGAGCATGAATGGTTGTTTGTCACTGTATGTCAGCCTAGTGATCTGTCCAGGGTGTACCCTTCCTCTCCCCCAATGTCAGCTAAGATTGGCTCCAGTGGTATAAGTGGTCTAGCTGATGAAATATTACTAACAACATTTTGGTCACAAGGCCCTTTTCACACTTTGTGTGTTACAGAAAAGCAGAGTCAAAGGAATGACTGGAGGATATGTAGTTCAGCTTACTCATGTGAAATAGATTATTATTTGAATACAGAATATGTACAGCAAAAATATTTGGTGACTAGGGTGTCACCTCATCACTCCTCACAAAGAAACACCAGGCTCAGCAAAGCAGGGAGTTGGGGTGGTGATAATATCATAAAAACAAACTTTTATTTATGAAGTGTTTTTCTCAACAATTCTGCTTTAAAAAAGAAATAAAACCAGACAAGGCAAATAAAATTAGAATAAGACCAAAGAACTTAATAACTTCCCCCCTTGGGGAACATAGACTCAGAGCCTACAAGTGGATTCTGGGGTGGATTTGTGGCTTATGTAATGCTATATGAAGAGGAACAGCAGCAGAGGCAGCAGTATCAGCAAGTGAAAGCACAGGTTTCAGCAGTGTGGAGCAATGCCACAGCAAGACTGAGCAGAGCACTGGATGCCTAAATACACTGCATTATCAGAATGTTGTGTTGGATATAGTGTTAGCCATAGAAGACTCAAGTTGACTGCCTAATGTAGCTATTGGGAATAGATGATTATAATTGCATTTGCAGTTGCATTTTTGTGGTAAAGAAAAGATTGCACAGTTAAGTAACTAGAACCAACGTGGTGCTCCTTTTAATTTATCTAGTGTGCATAATCATTTGAGCAGCCATTAAATAGCACTGATTATTTTTCATTTAGACAATATGTATATAGCTTTTTATACCATAACCTTTGTTGTGGTGCCTGATGTACCTACCCCCTCCTCCATAAGTCACTCCACCCTTTGCTTTCTGCCAAGTCTATAACCACGCCTTCGCAGTTGAATCCAACTATGGACTTTGTGGCATGGCATTCCAGTCTCTTCCATGTATCCAGCCTTTTTCCTCTCCAAAAGTTCTCAGAAAGCAGAAAATGTTTAAATGCAGTTCTGTTCATCAGAATCTCAGAAATAAGCTATGATGCTAACCTCCACCTGTTTATTTTTGCTCTGTTCTCTCACCTTGCCCTTTCACTTATTTTTGTCTCCCCACCTTCAGGTTCTCGGTGTCCATTTAAACAAGTGGACTCTGGATTGGCGACTGGGCTTGGTCTGCCTCATCATGTACGCCGTCTTTCTGTGCTTCTCCATCCTCATCGAGTTTAACGTCTTCATCTTCGTCAACCTTCCCACGTGCCGAGACATCCATTGACCCCCTTCCTCTTTTTCTTCTCCTACTTTTTCCTCTGGCTGATGGAGGGAACCTCACCTGGCTTCCAATTTCTTGGCGCCTTGGAACCAAGTCCTACCTTTTATTTTTTCAAATAGAAAAATAGAGATCTATATGATTAATCTTTGGTGCAATACACACAAGAGAGAGGACACCAGAAGGTTTTGGGTTTTGGGGACCAGAGAGGTGGCACGAAGAGAAAGTCCCAGCAGCAGTGATTGCTGCCAATCATCTGATGAACCGAAAGGTTGGCTGGAGTGAACATAACTGTATTAACACCGACAGTTAGGCTACTGTTGGTGAAGAAGAAGCTGCTACTGTAACTGACTGACTGGAGGAAAGAGAGAAATCCTGCGCTAACAGCGATTTTTAGCTGGATTGTTTGTTACTCTTTGTACAAGTTTGGATATAAGCACATGATTAAGGTATTTTTAAGTAAAAACTGGCTTTCTCTGTATATATTTGAGGATTAGATAAGTACTAATATTAGCTGATATATGGAACTCTCTTATGCACAACTGGATCAGTCTGTACGAATGATCTGATGACAGTGACAATATTGTATGTTTTACTTTAGTGATTTGGTCCGCCAGTAACCCACTCAAAATGCTTCATGTTTCCCATGCTCAGTACCAGCTAACATAGCATGCTGTACCCGCCACAAGTCAAGTCTAGCTTTGCACTGACAGACAGAATCTAAATATTTAACACTATTCACATAGAGCCTGTTTGTTTTTCTGTCTCTCTAGAGGCATATCCAAGTAGATGTGGGCTTTATTGTTCTTTATTATAACCCACATAAGAAAGGGATCTCCCTGGAACTGACATCCAGCACTGTCACTTTATGGATTAGAGATATTATTCTATCATTGCAAGGCGTCTACAGGTACTCTAAACATGTAACTACTGAAGTTAAAGTTCCCTCTAGATGGTAGGCCTCTTGTGCTATATTAAAGTATTAGTTTTTAGTCTCTGAGTTGAATATAATGTTGTTACTTCTTAAAGCCAAAAAGTATTTTTAGAATAGGAGTAAGAGTCGTAGATTTGGACTTAAAAGTCAGCTCGAGTGCACTGTGTTTGTGTTTGTGTGTGTGTGTGTGTGTGTGTGTGTGTGTGTGGATGGGGTTTGTCACAATCTCGAGGGGAGCCAAGGATAACACTGTTACTGGGAAGACATAATCATGATTTATTTATGAATTAATTTATTCAAAGATCATGTCTAACCTCCAGTTTCAGCCCTTTGGATCATGTACAGTGTATGAAATGGAACGATCTCCGCTCTCATTGACAGAGCTGTACAATGTACTGTACCTAATATATAATCTAAGTACTGGAAACTGACTTGATGTTGTTTATATTTAAGAACTTAGAACTTTATAATTTTATCAGTTTTGTATAGTTTGGGAAGATATTGCCACATTTGTATATTGGTGCAAACACAGTGGTCTTTGAAGATGATGCACGGCCAGGTTGAGTTTTCATGGAGATGTTGGTGTTTCAGTGAGATGGACAGAAAATGCTGTTTTTCTCACTGGTCCTAACATGGGCAGGAGCCTGATCCCTTTGCATGTTCAATTAGTGATGTAAAAGATTCACTTTCAGGCAAAACAGATATTAACGGCACATGACCCTTCACAGCATATTGTTTCTTAAAAACACAATGCTTGAATTCTTGCGCCATCTCTTGTATTTGAAGCTTCAAAACCAACACTTTGTGGCCATTCTCCTGCTTGTATTTGAGCCAAAAAAGAGAAACACCTTTGTCAACAGTATTGCCACTCTGTTTCAGCATGCGTTCAAGCAAAATGTGGAAGAAATGTATTTTTGTTTTACTTTATTTTTACCTTGAGGGAGTCCTATCAACAATTCTCATGTTAATAGAATTGCTGATTAATTCAAAACATCCTCTATAGGTGTTGAAGCTCCTCCTGCAGCCACAAGAGAGCGCTGTAGAGCTGTGTGACATCTTCAGATATGGCTGTAGTGGTTGGGGTATATTTTCAGGTAGGCTACATAGAGACAAATACTGGTCAGTTTGCATGCCTCTTTCATAATTCAGATTATTTTGTGTGTAATTTTAATGCATTTCCAAGATCAAAAAGGCACTGTCTTGATTATGCTGTATATATCAGAGGGTTATGCTATTATAAACACAGATGTTTGAATAACTTCTGATGAGCAGTTATATTTGAGATACATACAGTATTTAGAATGTAGGCCTACAACAGTTAGTTTTCAGCTAATTAATGTCGTTTTATGCTCATGTCTTTTGAATTGTTTGTAAATCCTCATTTTTGTTGATGAGGACCTCTGGGCAGAGCTCAGAGCCTGAGAGAGATACAGATGTTGGCCTTGTCCCCAGTGGTCTTCTTGCAATAAACTGATTTACATACATATATCCTTTTCTCGTGTCTTTCTGAGCTGTGACTGAATAATTCACAGCAAGTCATCGATAACGTGAGACGCAGTATGTCCAGCATATTTTTCAGAACTTTTTTTGATGAGACTGAAAAATCCTATGTAATCATAACACTTTTTCGCTGATGTTTACCATCATATTTATCATATTCAATGATTATAACTGTGATTAAATTTCAGTATCTCTCTCTAATAAGGTATCATTTATAAAGTAGTTGTTACTTGTGTCTCCCTAAACAATTACTTGAAGCTAATGCTCAATAGAGAAGTTGGTTTCTAAAGGATATACTATTTTTCACAACACAGTAACATAAAATGTGGTCTTGTTAAAGCTGCACTAATAGAGCTGGAACATCTCATAATACACCACGAGCGGGAATGAATCCTAAAACCTGCAAAGAAGTTCACATTTTTACACGTCCGTTTCCCTCATCTCAAAGTCAACAACTGCATGGTTTTTTGAATGGGTTTTTTGGTTGGATGCCTAAAGTCTGTGGTTAACACAAGCTCAATACGTTTTATTCTACAGCATATAATACATCAGAAAATACCCACTTATGATTTTTTAAGCGTTTACATGTCTTTTAAAAGGCGATCTACTCACCAGTCTGCCTTTAAAACTGTGTTTATACTAATACTATACTAAAACTAATGCTGACTTTTTAAGAAGAAAGACTTTGTAGAAGAAGTCAGAGCTAAATTAAATGAAAAGGTGCTGACGTCATACATCTGTGGTGTGGTTTGGTTATAGCCTAGCATTAGCTTTTTACTTCTAGTGATTGTATTTAGGCTTCAAGAATCATAACAGTGGTGTTCATTTGGGAAATGATCTTGCTGAACAAAACTTGTCAGTATCACAAACTTTTGTTGGTCTCAGAGTTTATTTTCTGCAATAATCCAAAAGCCAATGAAAAAATCCCACTGGCTTTTTGTCGAGGGAACCAGAGTGATGCTAACCTGTGGGTTGGCCTACAAAATATGCCATCCCTGCACCACTCTATAATCATGGCCCACAGATATTTATCACTCAGTTCTTCATCCCTCTGCTTTATTCTCTAATAGCGCAGCGGAAACTCTAACAACTCTATTGTTTGCTTCCATATTCGCTTTCCTCTCTGTCACTGCCGAACTCTCTCTCTCTCAGCCCAAGTCGAGGCAGATGGCCGCCCTCCCGAGGACAGTTCTGCTGGAGCTTTCTGTTTTTCCCTTTGTCACTGTCAAGCGCTGCTCATGGTGGGAACTGTTGGGTCTCTGTAAACAATGTTATAAAGATGTACAATTGTTATACTTTACGCTGCTCTGAGATAACTTCTGTTGTGATTTGCCGCTGTATAACCCGACTTTACGTTTGTAACACTTCTATAGAAAGTATTTACCAAACGTTATGCACAACAATATATCTTAGCTTGTTGTGTGGTAACTCTATAAGAATACATGGAGGTTTTATGAACAGCGACAAATAAAAAAAAATGCAATGAAAACTCTTGAAAGCAAAGGTGAAAATTGCAGTCACCGCCTTGGCCAATCAGACAGAGGCGTCATATTACTTCTTCCCTTCTCTTCTCCTCCCCCCCTCCCCTCCTGTGTGTGTGTGTGTGTGTGCCTCACACCTCAACGATCTGGTCCAAACCCGGTGTCTCTGTCTCTGTGCTGCAGTTAAATCATGTAACCCACCGACTGCGGGGACATTGAGGCTCCTCGGTGTCACCCGAAAACCGAACGAAACGATAAAAGCGCCAACACAGCGTTTCTCCATGGAGTATGATCGGAGAATCACCTGAGTACAGAGTTAGTACTGAAGGAAACGACTTAAACGGTGAGTAAAGTTGTGTTTGTGTCAGCAGTAGACTGGCTGACTACGGACCATCATATGTGGCTGTAACCAGCTGTTTTCCAACTTTTGGGCAGTCAGATTGTATGATCCAGTATTTGAGCCTTCATAAAACTGTGGACAGCACTGTATTATAGGCTACAGCATAAAGCTGGAGGTCGTGGACATTCCTCTCTTAACACGGAGGAGCAGGTACAGCTCCACGTATGTGAATGATAAAAGTGACTGTTCTGTTGGTGATGCTCTGGACTGTATTTACAAACCCATGAGAAAACCGACTCTCTATCTGTGGAATGTTTCCCTTCTCCAGCTGAAAACTGTGGGAGTTTTCCTCATGTTGAACGATTCAGAGAGAAGAAAGCTGAGAGTTAGAACCTTCCTATCTGTCTTTATTTATTTAGCCCAGAGTTGCGAAATCTCATGTACAGTTTGGGTGTGCTTTATACACTCTTAGGCCACGCCATTATTCCTGCATAACCATTCCAACTTGCACTTGGTTTGATTGTATCACAGCAACACATTTTCTCAAGGGTCAGTATGGTCAGGTGACACTGTGCTACTTATTTGGCCCAAATACCTCAAGCAATAACTGAAATGTAAAGTCAAGTAAAAGTAAATGTGCATGGCTATATATCACACATTCTTTTACACGGACTTCAAAGCAGTGGATTTTTCTTGGCTTCCATTTGAAACAACCCCCAGGCCAGATGCTGTAGTTCTGTATCATTTTAGGGACTGTACAAAAATTATTGGAGTGTGTGTGTGTGTGTGTGTGTGTGTGTGTGTGGGGGGGGGGGTGGGGGTCAGAATCAATTCCAACCTAAGATGATTAGGTTAGGAACACATTAGGCATGGAATTATAAATTTATTAGAATTTTGAAACAAAAACAAACACTAAAAAATATACAAAAAAAAAAAATTCCCTACCACTGGATTTTTGAATAGAGAGCTTCTAAGAACTGTGAGCACTGTCACTGATTTAATGAACTGACAGACTCTGCAGCTGCTGATGGATTTAAGCGCTGCAAACCTTTGTCCAGTCCATGCATTACAAATAATAACATAATGATAATAACATTTAAATCAGTACAGAAAAAAAAATCACAACCTTCTTTCAATTTGCCCCCTACTCCCCACCCCCCTCAAAAACTTATGAAAGTATGTAGTGTCAGCATGTTCCAGCTTCTCCAAACATGAAAGACCTGTCTGAACCTGACTGAGGACAACACATATCAGACTCTTCTGCTGCTCAGCTCTGTGTATCCCTCGCTGATTTTTCTAAATGAGCAGTTAGCTGATGTTTATCCGTATAATAAAGAGGCCAATTTCCTTATTTAAGCTTCTTTGGAATCTGTTTGAGAGATTAGCTTCACTGCAAATCCAAGGGTTTCTGGCAAGAGAGCTCTAGTTACTTCTTGCTGTGGGGAAATGAATCAGCAGAAAGGTATTTTAATGGAAAATAACTTGCATCTTGTTGGTGCTTGATTAGGTTTATGAAGCTATTTTCTTGTCTATAGTGACCTTAAAAAGACTGTTGCTACCTGCTGTCTTTAAGGGGCTTTTTTTTTCATCGCCTCAGAGCGATGTTTCTCATTTTCCTGCTTTAAAGGTGTTCGAACATCCTGTCATACCAGTTCTCTCTGCACCTTCAAGGTAGAACGAGAACTCCACAGGTTTATGAAAAGTGATGTCATCTTTGCTGGACGGGGGAGCCGCAACTCAAGTTACCAGTGTGAGAATAAAGTGTCCCTGTGGGAGATGTTAACACTGAATGCTTTCACAGGAGCAACACTGTCTGCTGTAATCCTGCAGCAGGGCATGAAATCAAACGCTCAGTTTAGATGCAGAAACCTCGGCCTGGGGCTCTGGGTTTCCCATTAATGAAGTGAATATCAGCTGTATGCATGGATTCAGTTGTGTAGCCACCCAAGCCTTATTACTGCCTAACCATAGTTTGTTAGGACAATATGGTTAAACTTAAGAGTTAACCCCCCTCACTTCTGTGCATTGTGTATGTATCCTACCCGTCAGGTACAGGACACATATGACATCATATTTTGTCCAAAGAACCAGAAATCCACTGTATACTATTCCACCATAGGTTTGATTGTCACCTATGTTGTAATAATAAACACTACCAGATTGGAAATATGCAA
>NW_026118043.1:0-14486 GCF_001640805.2 Lates calcarifer
CATTAAGTTGTGATTTTGTGGCTTCGTCTTATTTGTTGTGACATTTGTCTGATGTGATTTACTATCTCCTATATACAACAAAAGATCTGATCATTACAAGAATCTGAGAGAGGTGAGGGACGATAAGGGGTTAAACCTCATAATTTTTGTCTTTTTTTCTCTTTTTTCCTCCTTGGTTGGAGACACTGGGAGATGAATGTTTCTGAACAGTGTTGATGGTGTTGTTGTTGGTCTGTTATTCTTGGTGTGTCAACACTGAACTTGTCTCCCTAAAGTCTTTGGGATTGTTGTGGTGAAATCAGTCTAATATCTCAAAGAGTCTCTGTTGGTTCAGGAGCAGTTAAACCAGCTGCAGCTGAAATTCCTGCTCAGGTCACAGAATACAGCTGACAACAGCTGATTTAATCCACTGTGACATCTTTTCTCCTCAATATGACACAGTGAGTCATAATGAGAGACTGAAATTATAATTAGAAGAAAACCTTTATTGTTGTTGAAGTGAAAGCTCTTGTGTAGAGTTCTGTCATCAGCTGTGACAGAGTAAAATGTTTCCAGCTTTTCATCCTCTATCAAACATTGTCTGTGGCTGCAGCAGGCCTCTCCATACCTGAGAGTGTCCAGTCTCCAGTCTGGATCCTTCAGACCAGCAGACAGCAGCTTCATTCCTGAGTCTCCTGGATGATTGTTAGCTCAGGTCCAGCTCTCTCAGATGGGAGGGGATTGAGACTCAGAGCCGAGACCAGAGAAGAACAGCCTTCCTCTGTGATCAGACAGCCTGACAGGCTGCAAGAGGTAAAGGCAACATGGTAAAAAGGCAAAGGTAAAATATACTGAGACAAATTTAGGAATATACTGATCAACATCTTGACCTGAGAGTCTCCAGTGAACAGTGTGGACTCTTCAGTCCAACAGACAACATCTTCACTCCTGAATCCTGCAGATTGTTGTTACTCAGGTCCAGATCTCTCAGACTAGAGGACTGGGAGCTGAGGACTGAGGACAGAGCTTCACAGCTTCTCTCTGAGAGGTTACAGTCACTCAGTCTGAAGAGATGATGATAAGGAATTAAAGAAGAAAGGAAATAAATTTCTCTCCTGTTGAAAAGACAGCAGTGTCTTTAAATTCTGATAATAAATCTAACTCTACATGTTCTGTTTGTACTTACAGAGCTTTGTTAGAGGCTTTGACCACTGGCAGCAGCCTCAGAAGAGCCTCCTCTGAAGCAGAGTATTTCTTCAGGTCAAACACATCCAGATCTTTTTCTGAGGACAGTAAGATGAAGACCAGAACTGACCATTGAGCAGGAGACAGTTTATCTGTGGAGAGACGTCCTGAACTCAGGGACTGTTGGATCTCCTCCACTAGAGAACGATCATTCAGTTCATTCAGACAGTGGAACAGGTTGATGCTTTTCTCTGCAGAGGGAGTCTCTTCAACCTTCTTCTTGATGTACTGGACTGTTTCCTGATTGGTCTCTGAGCCACTTCCTGTCTGAGTCAGCAGACCTCGTAGGAGAATCTGATTGGTCTGCAGTGAAAGACCCAGGAGGAAGCGGAGGAACAGGTCCAGGTGTCCATTTGGACTCTGTAAGGCCTTGTCCACAGCACTCTGGTAGAAATGTTTTGATTTTTCTTTCAACAGTTTAGACAACAGGGAGGTTGATTTCTCTTCTGACAGCAGATTGACTCCAGAGTTGATGAAGGCCAGATGGACATGAAGAGCAGCCAGAAACTCCTGAACACTCAGATGGACGAAGCAGAACACCTTGTCCTGGTACAGTCCTCTCTCCTCTTTAAAGATCTGTGTGAACACTCCTGAGTACACTGAGGCTGCTCTGATATCAATGCCACACTCTGTCAGGTCTGATTCATAGAAGATCAGGTTTTCTTTCTGCAGCTGCTCAAAAGCCAGTTTTCCCAGAGACTCAATCATCTTCTTGGTCTCTGGACTCCAGTGTGGATCTGTCCCAGCTCGTCCATCATACTTGATGTTCTTTAGTTTGGACTGAACCACCAGGAAGTGGATGTACATCTCAGTCAGGGTCTTGGGCAGCTCTCCTCCCTCTCTGGTTTTCAACACATCCTCCAGAACTGTAGCAGTGATCCAGCAGAAGACTGGGATGTGGCACATGATGTGGAGGCTTCGTGAGGTCTCGATGTGGGAGATGATCCTGCTGGCCTGATCCTCATCTCTGAACCTCTTCCTGAAGTACTCCTCCTTCTGTGGGTCAGTGAACCCTCTGACCTCTGTCACCATGTCAACACACTCAGGAGGGATCTGATTGGCTGCTGCAGGTCGTGTGGTTATCCAGAGGCGAGCAGAGGGAAGCAGTTTCCCCCTGATGAGGTTTGTCAGCAGCACGTCCACTGAGGTGGACTCTGTAACATCAGTCAGGATCTCAGTGTTGTGGAAGTCCAGAGGAAGTCGATACTCATCCAGACCGTCAAAGATGAACACAACCTGGAACTCTTCAAACCAGATTTCTGCTTCTTTGGTTTCAATAAAGAAGTGATGAACAAGTTCCACCAAGCTGAACTTTTTCTCTTTCAGCACATTCAGCTCTCTGAAAGTGAATGGAAATGTGAAGTGTATGTCCTGGTTGGCTTTGTCTTCAGCCCAGTCCAGAGTGAACTTCTGTGTTAAGACTGTTTTCCCAATGCCAGCCACTCCCTTTGTCATCACTGTTCTGATTGGTTCATCTCTTCCAGGTGAGGCTTTAAAGAGGTCTTCTTGTCTGATGGTTGTTTCTGGTCTGTCTGGTTTCCTGGATGCTGTTTCAATCTGTCTGACCTCATGTTCATCATTGACCTCTCCAGTCCCTCCCTCTGTGATGTAGAGCTCTGTGTAGATCTGATTCAGAAGGGTTTGGTTTCCTGTTTTAGTGATGCCCTCAAACACACACTGGAACTTCTTCTTCAGCTTTGACTTGAGTTTAGGCTGGCATTTGTTAAGAGCAGCTGAAGGATAAAGAACAGATAATATGATGACAATCCACAGTGAAAACAATCCACACAACCTCATGATTCAGTTTTGTTCTAAACTCTTGGTGTTATAGTAACAATATTACTCTCTGACTCTCTCTACTGTTGTGTTCACACTCCTGGCATGTAGAGGTAAAACAAAGCTCTTTAAGCTAATGACTAATGGTCAGTTTGACAACCTGATCGTTCATTAGCTTCAAGTGTTAAAAGCAGTTTATTCTCTGACGGAGAAGCTTCAGTAAAACTAGATGAGATAATAAGCTACAACAGCTTCCTCTTCTTTGGACCCCCAGCTCTGATGACTCATTACCAAACTCAAAGTTCATTAAAGTTAAACTCGGCTATAGAGCCCATCAGAGTAGCTCAGCTGTAGGTGGTGTACAGAGAAACCAGGACTATGATTGATCAGCTGTAGCAGCTTGTGTTTTCTCTACCTCACTGATGTTCCTTCAGAAAACCTGTTGATCTGTACTCTACCTGCTGCAGCAGCTGCACGAGCTGATGGATCCTCAGGAACAGCTGATGATTGTTTTCCTGTTTGGGGAAAGCAAATCTTCAGTTATTTTCTGTTGTCACTTGATTTAAAAAGAAGATATATAGAAAATCAAACTGTCTCACATGGTGAGATGCCAAGATGTTTAATAAACGTAAAGTGAAACTGATGCAGCTTGAGCTTTAAATACATTTCAGATGTTTTTAAATATATTTGAAACTGCTGTTTCTGTGGATTGTCTAGTATTTTATCCTTTCTCTTCCCATGACTGACCTCCATACTCTTTCATCTTCTTTAAAACCAACTCTGCCACCTTCATAACATTTTCAGTCGTGTAAGTCTCGACCATCACATCCACTGTTCTCAGTCTGTTTGCATTCTCCAGTTTGAACTTTTTAATGGCTTGGAAACCATCCAGTAACTCCTGATCCTGCAGGAACCATTGGAACCGTTCCAGTTCTACATCTCCCAAATCCTCCAAAGTTCCCAGCAGCTGCAGCTTCACAGACGTCTCCATCTTTGGTCTATGAAAAACATCAGAGGACATTTTCAACTCACCAAAGAATGTCTCACGTATTCATTTAGGTTTTCAACACTTTTCTCGCTTCTCTGTTGTTTCTTTTGGAATATTTAGATCTAATATTTCGGATGGACACACTTTCTACCTTCACCTGGAGAGGAAACACAAATCATTCATCTGCACAAAACACATAGAAAACAAATGTGGAACAGAAAAGTGTGAAGCTGCTGTTTTTCAGGATGGAAACTGAATCAAACCAATCAACAGCTCCACTTACTCAGCTTTTCACATGAACTTCATCACTCTGCAGCTCTGTTTGAGTCGAAAAGGAATGCCATCTCCTCACTATAAAAATATGCAGTCTGACTGGTCGGACTGAGTCTCAGTCAGACTAAACTTCAGATGCTGACATGTGATTAAGACATTAAACCTCCTCATGACTCCTAGTGTGAATTCACAAACACTCTGCTGCTGTTTGAATGTTTTCATTATTATAGATTATTGATCAGCTGAGCTGTAATGGAACTAATATCTCCATTAACTGTGAAGGACTTTGACTCTTCATTGATGATGATGGAATAAGAACCAAACCACTGTAACAAACATGATCCAGACAGAAACAAAGACTGAAGCAACTAAAGACAAACTGAACGTATAAAACAACGAAACTTACACTTGATTCAAACAGTCCAAAGAGCTGAAGAAGAAAACTCTCCACACCTGCAGAGAAAAGGTGTGACACAGGTGAGCTGTTTCCTGGACTGACTCAGGCTCCACCTGTGATGGAGGCAGGTCAGGTAGGAAGGGCTGGACCAGGAGCAGATTTTCACAGTAAGATGAGATTTTACAGGATGGTTGTGGCTTATTGAATTGATTGTAGTTTGTGATATCAGACTGTTGATGAGTCTCCTGCTCTGGACACCATCTGACCTGTTAGACACACATGGAATTATTTTCCAGATTTACCTTTTTAAAACTCTTCCTGTTGCAGTTCACTTTTACTTCCACCAGATGGAGCCAGATGTTTCTAATGACAGGTGGGGACATGTACCTCAGCCTGTACAGTTAATGTCTATGTGTTGCCAACATGCAGTGACTCATCTGTCATTTATAAATGTTCATCTTATTTCTGTTTTGTCTCTGAATTCTACAGGTAAAACCTTCCATTCTCTCTGAGCCCTGATTTTTCTCTTGGACCTGTTTTATATTTTTCAGTTCGAGAGGAGAAAGTGAAGAAAAGTCCATTACAGTGGACAACAGTTGAACATGGAGGAAGTTTTGAATTTGCATTAACTGGGGAACTTAGAGAGAAAAACCCCTATTCTCTCTGCCACTGAGGTGAATCCATTTTACATTTACAGTTGGTAAAGTCAGTCCTCTGCCCTCTCTCTCTCTCTGTCTTCAGCTGGCTCAGGCTGCAGCGGTGGAAAAGTCAAAGTTCAAGTTAACTGGACACAGAGCAAACAAAGACGGAATCAATGTGTAACCAAAAAAATTGAGTTTATTCACAAATGAAAGACACTGGTGCTCAAACGGAAGAAAATAACCAAGGGACCAGGATAAACTACAATCAGCACACACTAGTGCAAAGCCAACACAGGTAAGTCAAAGTTAATCAATCCACACCCTCCTTTCACAGAAAGGAGTCCACCGGTAGCCACAGCTCCCACACACACACCAGAGTTTGAGCTTTGATTTAGTTTTTAATCTCTTTATTTTCTCAGTTTGAACTGGAGAATGGATTCGATGTGACCTGATCCTCAGATACTAAAACCCACAACAACCTGATCCATTAAAATCCTCCCAGATCAGCCAAACACCAGAGTTCTCCTTTAACTGTGGTTTGATGCAGAATGCAGATGTTTTACATACAGTATATATACACATGAACAGACTGAACCAGGGCACTGACTGAATACTAACTGAACTCTAATTGTCTTTACTGCACTGAAAGCACAAACTCTGTTCCTCCTCTTCTGGCTCTGATTTCAGGTGTAAATCTATTTTTTCTGTGTCTTTAGAGTTTTTGCAGAACAGAGATAATAATTGTTTTATTTTGAAAGGGGACGATGAGAGGGAAGATGTAGCATTAGAACAAAGATGTCTGTGTGTGTTTATATTTCATGATGGAAATCTGATGTTATAAAGTTTCTGCAGGATGAGACTTTTGCACTTTGTTTCACTGACTTCTGTGGTGTGTGTGTTCTTTAAACAAACACTGTAAACATTCTTAATGAGAAAACTCAGAATTTCACGACAACAAACTTATAAAAATGAAGATAATTTATTAGGTTTTGCCTAAACCCATCCGTCCATCTTATCTGGGGTCAGGTCACAGTGGCAGCAGGCTAAACAAACTATTCCAGACTTCCATCTCCCCAGCAACATTTTCCAGCTCCTCCTGAGGGATCCTGAGGTCCCAGGTCAGATGGGATATGTAATCTCTCCAGCGAGTTCTGGGTCTGTCTTGGGTCTCCTCTCAATTGGGTGTCTGGAAATCCTCTGAAGGAAGGCACCCTGGAGGCATCCTGATCAGATGCACGAACCACCTCAACTGGCTCCTTTAGATACAATATAGCATCTCTACTCTGAGCTCTCTCCTTGTCCAAACTCATCATTCTATCTCTAAAGCGAAGCCCAGGCACCCTGTGGAGGAAACTACCACTTCTGGTATCCATGATCTCATCTTTGGTCACTCCCCAGAGCTCAGGACTATAGGTTAGGGTTGGCTTGGCTTCACCTTGACATCCTGTCCATGAATATCACAAGCAGCCCTGGTACCCCCTACAAGGTCCCTTGTAGAACATGGTCATAGGTCTTCTCCAAGTCCACAAGACACATGTAGACTGGATAGTAAAACCCCCATGAGTCCTGCATGTCTTTGGACAGTGGGAGGAAGCCGGAGTACCCAGAGAGAACCCACACAGGCACTGGGAGAACATGCAAACTCCACACAGAAAACCTTTAATACTTTTCATTTCATGAACAGTAAGTGTCACGTTCTCAGTTTTATATGAAGGCAGCTGGACGTTCTCGAGGTTCTTGAAGACATTCCACCTCTCATCTGAAAGGTTCTACAGTTCTAATTGACTGGTGGGGAGACTAGGGGTTTACACTGGGGTTGTTAACATCTTGAGAGTCTTTGAGGTCAAATGAGTTGTGGTGTGAAACTGCCTGATCTCAAGACTGCTCTGTAAGTGGATGATAAGTGGTGCCTCCTCCTCCAGTGAAAGACACATCAAAACAGCACTGAACAGATAAAGTGGTCGACAACAAAAACATGTTGGGTTTACACTCTGCAGTTAAAACCAGCCAGAGATCAGGTTGGTACTAAATAACATCAGCTGCTGTGATCCTGGACTGGACTGATCTCTAACAGGAGGAGACTCTCTCTGCTACACTCAACACAGAGACACTGAGGAACCAGGCCAGATGAAGAACCCACGATAAAGAGGTTGAGTGAATGTGGTGTTGAAGGTGTGGAGGTGGATCAGAGAGTCAGAGGAGACTCTGTAGAAGGACAGAGAGCCAGCAGGACAGTCCACATACACTGCTACTCTGTTAGAGACGGAGGAGGAGGAGGAGGAGGAGGAGGAGGAGGGGAGATCTGTCCATATCTTATTGTGCCAGACAGAGTAACCATCATCAGAACAGTACAGACTCCAGGACTGATCGTTACATCCAAACAAACAGTCTCTGCCTCCTTTCCTTCTGATTCCTCTGTAACTCACTGATATTTCAACTCCTCCTCTCCACTCGACCTCCCAGTAACAGCGACCAGTCAGACCAGTTCTACACAGCAGCTGAGGCTGGAAGTCAAATCTGTCTGGATGATCAGGATATAACTGATCCTCCTTCACTCCTGTCACCTTCCTGTTGTTGTCAGACAGTTTGAGTTTTCTGTTCACTGTGTTTGTGTCGATTGTGAGTCGACAGGAATCTGATGGAGAGAACAAGACACAACACAGCTGCAGTTATTGATCGATCATCTGATCATTGATTGACAGTTTGAAGCTGCTTTGTTTTCATCAATCAAATAAAAAACACACTTACACTTCCTCAGACCTGGTGTCAACCATCGGACTCCACCAGGCTCCACCCTGAAAGAAGGAGGGGGGTCAGACCAGCACATTCTCTTTCAGCATGACAACATGGACATTACATGGCTCTCATACACATTTGATATCGGTTTTGGACTCGTTTTGGATGCGTGTGTGTTTTCTCTCTCTATAATGTTTATTGACTGATCTCAGAATTAAAAAGTGGAAACAAAGCTGAGGTTCAGATGTTGTCCTGTGTACAGAGGAAGTCTAGTGAACCTGCAGCTACTGTATAGTTTTCATTAAGTTGTGATTTTGTGGCTTCGTCTTATTTGTTGTGACATTTGTCTGATGTGATTTACTATCTCCTATATACAACAAAAGATCTGATCATTACAAGAATCTGAGAGAGGTGAGGGACGATAAGGGGTTAAACCTCATAATTTTTGTCTTTTTTTCTCTTTTATTTCCTCCTTGGTTGGAGACACTGGGAGATGAATGTTTCTGAACAGTGTTGATGGTGTTGTTGTTGGTCTGTTATTCTTGGTGTGTCAACACTGAACTTGTCTCCCTAAAGTCTTTGGGATTGTTGTGGTGAAATCAGTCTAATATCTCAAAGAGTCTCTGTTGGTTCAGGAGCAGTTAAACCAGCTGCAGCTGAAATTCCTGCTCAGGTCACAGAATACAGCTGACAACAGCTGATTTAATCACTGTGACATCTTTTCTCCTCAATATGACACAGTGAGTCATAATGAGAGACTGAAATTATAATTAGAAGAAAACCTTTATTGTTGTTGAAGTGAAAGCTCTTGTGTAGAGTTCTGTCATCAGCTGTGACAGAGAAAATGTTTCCAGCTTTTCATCCTCTATCAAACATTGTCTGTGGCTGCAGCAGGCCTCTCCATACCTGAGAGTGTCCAGTCTCCAGTCCTGGATCCTTCAGACCAGCAGACAGCAGCTTCATTCCTGAGTCTCCTGGATGATTGTAGCTCAGGTCCAGCTCTCTCAGATGGGAGGGATTGAGACTCAGAGCCGAGACCAGAGAAGAACAGCCTTCCTCTGTGATCAGACAGCCTGACAGGCTGCAAGAGGTAAAGCCAACATGGTAATGAGGCAAAGGTAAAATATACTGAGACAAATTTAGGAATATACTGATCAACATCTTGACCTGAGAGTCTCCAGTGAACAGTGTGGACTCTTCAGTCCAACAGACAACATCTTCACTCCTGAATCCTGCAGATTGTTGTTACTCAGGTCCAGATCTCTCAGACTAGAGGACTGGGAGCTGAGGACTGAGGACAGAGCTTCACAGCTTCTCTCTGAGAGGTTACAGTCACTCAGTCTGAAGAGATGATGATAAGGAATTAAAGAAGAAAGGAAATAAATTTCTCTCCTGTTGAAAAGACAGCAGTGTCTTTAAATTCTGATAATAAATCTAACTCTACATGTTCTGTTTGTACTTACAGAGCTTTGTTAGAGGCTTTGACCACTGGCAGCAGCCTCAGAAGAGCCTCCTCTGAAGCAGAGTATTTCTTCAGGTCAAACACATCCAGATCTTTTTCTGAGGACAGTAAGATGAAGACCAGAACTGACCATTGAGCAGGAGACAGTTTATCTGTGGAGAGACGTCCTGAACTCAGGGACTGTTGGATCTCCTCCACTAGAGAACGATCATTCAGTTCATTCAGACAGTGGAACAGGTTGATGCTTTTCTCTGCAGAGGGAGTCTCTTCAACCTTCTTCTTGATGTACTGGACTGTTTCCTGATTGGTCTCTGAGCCACTTCCTGTCTGAGTCAGCAGACCTCGTAGGAGAATCTGATTGGTCTGCAGTGAAAGACCCAGGAGGAAGCGGAGGAACAGGTCCAGGTGTCCATTTGGACTCTGTAAGGCCTTGTCCACAGCACTCTGGTAGAAATGTTTTGATTTTTCTTTCAACAGTTTAGACAACAGGGAGGTTGATTTCTCTTCTGACAGCAGATTGACTCCAGAGTTGATGAAGGCCAGATGGACATGAAGAGCAGCCAGAAACTCCTGAACACTCAGATGGACGAAGCAGAACACCTTGTCCTGGTACAGTCCTCTCTCCTCTTTAAAGATCTGTGTGAACACTCCTGAGTACACTGAGGCTGCTCTGATATCGATGCCACACTCTGTCAGGTCTGATTCATAGAAGATCAGGTTTTCTTTCTGCAGCTGCTCAAAAGCCAGTTTTCCCAGAGACTCAATCATCTTCTTGGTCTCTGGACTCCAGTGTGGATCTGTCCCAGCTCGTCCATCATACTTGATGTTCTTTAGTTTGGACTGAACCACCAGGAAGTGGATGTACATCTCAGTCAGGGTCTTGGGCAGCTCTCCTCCCTCTCTGGTTTTCAACACATCCTCCAGAACTGTAGCAGTGATCCAGCAGAAGACTGGGATGTGGCACATGATGTGGAGGCTTCGTGAGGTCTCGATGTGGGAGATGATCCTGCTGGCCTTATCTCTGAACCTCTTCCTGAAGTACTCCTCCTTCTGTGGGTCAGTGAACCCTCTGACCTCTGTCACCATGTCAACACACTCAGGAGAGATCTGATTGGCTGCTGCAGGTCGTGTGGTTATCCAGAGGCGAGCAGAGGGAAGCAGTTTCCCCCTGATGAGGTTTGTCAGCAGCACGTCCACTGAGGTGGACTCTGTAACATCAGTCAGGATCTCAGTGTTGTGGAAGTCCAGAGGAAGTCGATACTCATCCAGACCATCAAAGATGAACACAACCTGGAACTCTTCAAACCAGATTTCTGCTTCCTTTGGTTTCAATAAAGAAGTGATGAACAAGTTCCACCAAGCTGAACTTTTTCTCTTTCAGCACATTCAGCTCTCTGAAAGTGAATGGAAATGTGAAGTGTATGTCCTGGTTGGCTTTGTCTTCAGCCCAGTCCAGAGTGAACTTCTGTGTTAAGACTGTTTTCCCAATGCCAGCCACTCCCTTTGTCATCACTGTTCTGATTGGTTCATCTCTTCCAGGTGAGGCTTTAAGAGGTCTTCTTGTCTGATGGTTGTTCTGGTCTGTCTGGTTTCCTGGATGCTGTTTCAATCTGTCTGACCTCATGTTCATCATTGACCTCTCCAGTCCCTCCCTCTGTGATGTAGAGCTCTGTGTAGAACTGATTCAGAAGGGTTTGGTTTCCTGCTTTTAGCTGATGCCCTCAAACACACACTGGAACTTCTTCTTCAGCTTTGACTTGAGTTTAGGCTGGCATTTGTTAAGAGCAGCTGAAGGATAAAGAACAGATAATATGATGACAATCCACAGTGAAAACAGTCTACACAACCTCATGATTCAGTTTTGTTCTAAACTCTTGGTGTTATAGTAACAATATTACTCTCTGACTCTCTCCACTGTTCTGTTCACACCCTGGCATGTAGAGGTAAACAAAGCTCTTAAAGCTAATGACTGAATGTCAGTTTGAAACCTGATAGTTCATTAGCTTCAAGTGTTAAAAGCCAGTTTATTCTCTGACGGAGAAGCTTCAAGTAAAACTAGATGAGATAATAAGCTACAACAGCTTCCACCTCTTTGGACTCCCCAGCTCTGATGACTCACTACCAAAACTCAAAGTTCATCAAAGTTAAACTCGGCTATAGAGCCATCAGAGTAGCTCAGCTGTAGGTTACAGGAGAAACCAGGACTATGATTGATCAGCTGTAGCAGCTTGTGTTTTTTCTACCTCACTGATGTTCCTTCAGAAAACCTGTTGATCTGTACTCTACCTGCTGCAGCAGCTGCACGAGCTGATGGATCCTCAGGAACAGCTGATGATCGTTTTCCTGTTTGGGGAAAGCAAATCTTCAGTTATTTTCTGTTGTCACTTGATTTAAAAGAAGATATATAGAAAATCAAACTGTCTCACATCGGTGAGATGCCAAGATGTTTAATAAATGCAAAGTGAAACTGATGCAGCTTGAGCTTTAAATACATTTCAGATGTTTTTAAATATATTTGAAACTGCTGTTTCTTGTGGATTGTCCAGTATTTATCCTTTCTCTTCCCATGACTGACCTCCATACTCTTTCATCTTCTTCGAAAACCAACCTCTGCCACCTTCATAACATTTCAGTCGTGTAAGTCTCGACCATCACATCCACTGTTCTCAGTCTGTTTGCATTCTCCAGTTTGGAACTTTTAATGGCTTGGAAACCATCCAGTAACTCCTGATCCTGCAGGAACCATTGGAACCGTTCCAGTTCTACATCTCCCAAATCCTCCAAAGTTCCCAGCAGCTGCAGCTTCACAGGCGTCTCCATCTTTGGTCTATGAAAAACATCAGAGGACATTTTCAACTCACCAAAAGAATGTCTCACGTATTCATTTAGGTTTTCAACACTTTTCTCGCTTCTCTGTTGTTTCTTTTGGAATATTTAGATCTAATATTTTAGATGTATTCTAATGAGTAAATCTACTGCTGTTACTAAATGACCAAGAATTAGACTCACAGAGTCACACACACAGAGCTGAGTTTGAAAAATGATGGTGGAGTGATGTGAGTGCTGAGCTCTGACATGGAGAAGAGTCATGGACAGTTAGAGATCCTCATCCCACCTCTGAGCTTTGGTCTGGCTCTCATGTTCCCCACACAGAGTGGTTTTAGAGGGAGGGACTCCCTCCTCTCTGTCCTCACTCTGATTCATGCTGCTCCATTCACATCCACATCAGCTCACACACACTTTCTACCTTCACTTGGAGAGGAAACACAAATCATTCATCTGCTCATCGACTCAAATAATTTCTCCTGGAAAAATCTCAGCTGCTCCTCCACTGATTGGCTCTTCTTTCCTCTTCCATATCAGTGTCAGTTGAATGCAGTCAGACAGCAGTGAGGCAGAGGAAGCTGCCATCAGCTGCTCTACTTCTACTATCACTCCACTAGATGGAGTCATGGAGCTGCAGCAAAGTCAACAGCAGCTCAGCTCACACTCGATGCATGGACAATCATTTACATTCAAGGACTGGGGTTGGTCCAGTGTCAACATGAAACTGACCAGAACAGAAAAGAAACTAGAAACAATTTCCATTTATTAAAGAAGGCACAGTAATTATTATATTATGATATAAGAGATTCTTGTGGCTGACTAAACAGTGTGGACAGGTTTTGAGAAAGAATCTGATGTCATGTGGTGAGCACCACAGAACAGCTGTGAAGGTTTTTCCACAGTGAGTTAAATAAATGTACAACTGGTAAAAGGCAAAAACTGGGAGCTCAGTCACACGTGTCTAAAGTGTCTAAAGGGTCTAAAGGCACTGTGGTTTCATGCTGCATCCAGCAGTTACAGGAAGTGAAAAAAAATTGCAAAGTTAATTCCTAGTTTAAAGACTAATTTCTGATGCAGTCTATAAATCCTACACTGTGATAATACTCTGTTATCAATTTATAAATATTTCATAGTTGTTTTCTGAATTTGTTAATAATATGTAGATGTCAGGGCCTCATTAGTCTGTGTGATTCACAGTCTGACTATGGTTCAGAGCCAGGTTTACTGTTGTCTTTCTGCCATTCATTTCTGCTGTTTCCAGTGGAAGCAGCTGACAGCAGCTGCTACTAACAACACAAGCAAGACTCATTCAAGACGAAAAGATTGAGAAATGTCGTTTACATTACCTTTAAATGGAGAAATGACGCTGCGCTACAATCATCAGAGAAAGTGGAAGTAAACTTTAACCCGGAGAAGGGGCAGAGAAGGAAGCTCCAATAGTTGTAAAAGTCGATGTGTTTCATCAGACTTTCAGAAAGAACAGGGTTCAAGTTCCGCTTTACACAAAGAAACGTGCTGTTTTCCTCAGAGCATTTTGCTACAGGATGTTTTCATATTACATTAGAAAAATTAAGTATAACAATTAACCTTTTAAAACAAACAGACAAATTAGGCAGAAAAAATTAGATCTGAATCAATAAACATATAAAATCAACACTGACCTGCCTGAATAAATCATGAATAAAACAAATGAACAGTAAATAGAATTTACAGTGAATATACAGTACAGTTTATTCATAAACAACCATTCTCTGGTTCCAGCTCCTCGAATGTGACGATTTGCTGTTTTTTCTCAGTTTTGTATTATTTTAATATGTTATTATGATATATAGAAGAAAACACTTTGACTGTAAACTGTGTTGTTTTCCCTCTGATGCTCCACTGTCTGTCACTGTAACAGGAAACAGGGTCTCCTTTCCTCTATGCTAACGTACTTCCAGGTTTTAGGACTCATCCCTGCACCACTCTATTTCCTTAACTTTTCCCCTCTCATTTATTCTCTATGCAAACAAGTGAGGTCAGTTTTTCTTGACAGAGACAGAGGCCTGCTCTTTCTCTAGTTAGCATTATTTCCATGCGTGTGATTTATTACAGACATGAAGTCAAAGTGAAGAGGAGAGGAGGTGACACATTTCATTTAGTGGAGAGCACACACACACACAC
>NW_026118044.1:0-15631 GCF_001640805.2 Lates calcarifer
CTTTTTCCGCCTCTTAGATCGGCTTTTTGAGGGCCTTAACATGCGTGAAAAACTTACCAAAATTTGCAGACGCGTCAGGCACGGCGAAAAATTTAATAATTTAGGGGTCTTGAGCATGGGCGTGGTAAAATGCCCTCGGTAGCGCCACCTACATTTTTAAACGGAACAGCCCCTCAAGCCCGTTGCGCCTAAAAATCTGAAAATCTGCACACATATGTAACATCCCATGACGCACCAAAAAGTCTCTTGGAGCCATATTCTAAACCCAACAGAAAGTATTTTTATTTTGACCGGAAGGTGAAAAAATTGTGTGTTTTTGGCCATTTCCAGGGGTCGCTTGAACGCGAACTAGTCCTAGACGCATTATCCGATTGACTTCAAAACTTAATAGTATGTTCTTAAGACATAGACGATGTTAAATTGCGGCAGATTTTGAGTTTTTGTTGAAGGGCGTGGAAGTTATGGCCCTCAAAGTTCGATTACTCGCCACGAAACAGGAAGTTGCTTTATTTTTGCTATATTTCGGCCATACTTTGTCCAAACTGCATCAAACTTTACAGGATTGTTAATGGTACCTATCTGCACACATCCATATGTCAATATTCATACAATTGTTGTAGCGCCACCTATTTATAGCAGGAAATGACATATTTTATAGTGTGATGTCCAGTTTCTAGACGGGTGACCAGATTCACTTCAAATGTTGTCAGCCCCTCCTTGACAATTTTTGGAAGACTGGCTCCGAAAATTGTGAGTTTGGGTCGAAGCGTGTGCCGGTTCTGGCCCGTCAAAGTTCGGAAACCCAACTTCCTGTTTGAAACCTCAGATTTTGGGGTAACTTCCTGTTGCGACTCTCTACTTTATCCTACAGATGGAGCCATTGTATTACTCTTTGATGGGTTTTTGGAAGGGGGTCTCTGTGTGTGTGTGTCTGTGTGTGTGTGTGTTGAGGGGAGGGGAAGAGGAGTTGATTGAGTCTGTGAGAAGCTGCCACAGGGAGGTTACAGTCAAGAGAGCCATGAGCTGTCACAGATGATGAGTTCTGAAAAATATTATCACAGAAAATAATTAGCATAAAAGCTTTTATTTTAAATTTGTTGCAACAATTCAGGTTTCTTACAGCATTTTCCTTATTGAAAACTAAATTCTACCTGAAATGTATCAATAAAAATCTTCTTTTGCAGTTAATGTCACCAGTTTATAGTTTAGTTTTAATAGCATTCCCTGTCACTGATGTGCCTTTAATTATCGGTTCTATCAGGGATCATTTATGTGTTTATCTTACGGGGGTGAGCCACCTCACAGGTTGGTTATATTACCTGTTGACCTCAGCTCAGTGAGCTAAGACAATGTTTAATGCAGTGTTTTTTCTGATATGAAAATGGATATTATTCAGCACATCTAACCTCAGCAGGCCCCCTTCAGAAACTCATATCTGCAGATGTCAAAGCTGGCTCAAAAAATTAAACTGGCTTCAAATTAATTTTAAGGAATTGTAGGTTATTTTGAATTCATGTAATCTTTCTCCATCACCCTTTCTGTTTCTTTCCATCTCTCTACTCATCTTCTCCCATATGTCTCCCCTTGACCAAAGCTGAGCGTGGATTGATGCTGTCTTTACAGTTTGGTTTTGATCAGTTAGGAAATTTCACACGGGGTCAGCTGATTTTTTCGTGTTACTCAGTGTACGGCGACAGGAAAAGTGCACTAGGTCCACGGGCGTCGAGGTGAACCAGCTGAATATAAGCCACTCAAGTTGACGACAAGTGCATTGAAAAGTAAAAGCTGCTGGCCTTTACCTTTTCTTTGTCAAAGCGCCTGTTCGGCAAGTAGTTAGTAAAGTAATATTTTCAGCCTTGTCCACAGTCTCATAACATGTTTAACAGGAAGCACAGCACGCTGGTTAAGCTCATGGCAAACTGTTACTAACAGCTAAAATGAAAGCTTGTCTGTATGTAGTCTAACTGGTTAGTTTGTCACTAATCTCCAAATTTTGCAAATTGCTATAAACTTCACTCTCTTAAACCAGTAACAGTCTGAGCTGGACTGATAGGGGTCTGTATGGATAAAGATAAAATCCTAATGATACCCATCCCTACAGCTGGTTAGTGGCTTCGCCCTGACTTTAGGCAGATGAGATATTCACTGTTCAAATAACTTCATTATAAGCCTTGTTTAAGCATAAATGATTTATATATGCACCCAATAACAGAACTTAAAAAAATGCTTTTGCTCAAAGCTCAAAGCTTTAAACTCAAGTTAAAACTGAGTTTTATCTCCTTTTGGGAGGGGGTATCTGTGTGTGTGTGTGTGTGTGTGTGTGTGTGTGTGTTGTGTTTGTGTTTGAGGGGGAGGGGAAGAGGAGTTGATTGAGTCTGTGAGAAGCTGCCACAGGGAGGTTACAGTCAAGAGAGCCAAGAGCTGTCACAGATGATGAGCTCTGAAAAATATTATCACAGAAAATAATTAGCGTAAAAGCTTTTATTTAAAATTTTTACATCTCGGAAGTGTGAACTGTTACGCCAGCGTGTGCCCTGCGACCTGCGTTGACCCCGCGGTTGCCGGGCCCGCGGTCGCCGCTCCCCGACGGGCGCCGGGTGCGAGGGCCCGTTCAACGCTGCTCGCAGCTTTAATTATTGCGTTTTGCATTATTATTATTTTTTTCTTATTATTATTATTATTATTATTATTTTTTTCTTCTTTTTCCGCCTCTTTGATCGCCTTTTTGAGGCCTTAACATGCGTCAAAACTCCTGAAAATTTGCAGACGCGTCAGGCACGGCGAAAAATTTAAGAATTTAGGGGTCTTGAGCATGGGTGTGGCAAAATGGCCTCGGTAGCGCCACCTACATTTTTAAACGGAACAGCCCCTCAAGCCCGTTGCGCCTAAAAATCTGAAAATCTGCACACATATGTAACATCCCATGACGCACCAAAAAGTCTCTTGGAGCCATATTCTAAACCCAACAGAAAGTATTTTTATTTTGACCGGAAGGTGAAAAAATTGTGTGTTTTTGGCCATTTCCAGGGGTCGCTTGAACGCGAACTAGTCCTAGACGCATTATCCGATTGACTTCAAAATTTGATAATTTGTTCTTAAGACATAGACGAAGTTAAATTGCAAAAGTTTCGGACTTTTCATTGAAGGGCGTGGAAGTTATGGCCCCTCAAAGTTCGATTACTCGCCACGAAACAGGAAGTTGCTTTATATTTGCTATATTTCGGCCATACTTTGTCCAAACTGCATCAAACTTTACAGGATTGTTAATGGTACCTATCTGCACACATCCATATGTCAATATTCATACAATTGTTGTAGCGCCACCTATTTATAGCAGGAAATGACATATTTTATAGTGTGATGTCCAGTTTCTAGACGGGTGACCAGATTCACTTCAAATGTTGTCAGCCCCTCCTTGAGGATTTTTTGGAAGACTGGCTCCGAAAATTGTGAGTTTGGTCGAAGCGTGTGCCGGTTCTGGCCCGTCAAAGTTCGAAACCCAACTTCCTGTTTGAAACCTCAGATTTTGGGGTAACTTCCTGTTGCGACTCTCTACTTTATCCTATAGATGGAGCCATTGTATTACTCTTTGATGGGTTTTTGGAAGGGGGTTCTCTGTGTGTGTGTGTGTGTGTGTGTGTGTGTGTGTTTGTGTTTGTGTTTGAGGGGGGGGAAGAGGAGTTGATTGAGTCTGTGAGAAGCTGCCACAGAGAGGTTACAGTCAGGAGAGCCAAGAGCTGCTTTACACGCGGTATAAAACTTCAGTTAAGATTTGAGCTGTCACTTGAGAAAGCATCATGCCAAAAACTAAGGAAATCACTGTAGACTTGAAGAATTGTCGATGCTCAGGAAGCAGGAGAAGGATATACAAAGTTATAACAGTATTTCCAAGCGTCAAGAACTCAAATGAGAAACGTCACCGAGAAATTCAAGGAGAGCCACACTGTGCAGAACAAGCCTGGCAGAGGTAGGAAGCCAAAGATTTCAATGACCCTGGAAAGAAAACCAGTGAGAGACCTGTCTAAAGAACCCATAAACGCTGCCAAGACACTAGTGAATGACTTAGTTAAGTCTGAAATTGTAGCTCAAAGAAGATTACATGAATTCATGTAATCTTACCATATGTCTCCCCTTGACCAAAGCTGAGCGTGGATTGATGCTGTCTTTACAGTTTGGTTTTGATCAGTTAGGAAATTTCACACGGGGTCAGCTGATTTTTTCGTGTTACTCAGTGTACGGCGACAGGAAAAGTGCACTAGGTCCACCGGCGTCGAGGTGAACCAGCTGAATATAAGCCACTCAAGTTGACGACAAGTGCATTGAAAAGTAAAAGCTGCTGGCCTTTACCTTTTCTTTGTAAAAAGCGCCTGTTCGGCCAGTAGTTAGTAAAGTAATATTTTCAGCGTTGTCCACAGTCTCATGACATGTTTAACAGAAGCACAGCACGCTGGTTAAGCTCATGGCAAACTGTTACTAACAGCTAAAATGAAAGCTTGTCTGTATGTAGTCTAACTGGTTAGTTTGTCACTAATCTCCAAATTTTGCAAATTGCTATAAACTTCACTCTCTTAAACCAGTAACAGTCTGAGCTGGACTGATAGGGTCTGTATGGATAAAGATAAAATCCTAATGATACCCATCCCTACAGCTGGTTAGTGGCTTCGCCCTGACTTTAGGCAGATGAGATATTCACTGTTCAAATAACTTCATTATAAGCCTTGTTTAAGCATAAATGATTTATATATGCACCCAATAACAGAACTTAAAAAAATGCTTTTGCTCAAAGCTCAAAGCTTGTAAACTCAAGTTAAAACTGAGTTTTATCTCCTTTTGGGAGGGGTCTGTGTGTGTGTGTGTGTTTGTGTTTGTGTTTGAGGGGGGAGGGGAAGAGGAGTTGATTGAGTCTGTGAGAAGCTGCCACAGAGAGGTTACAGTCAGGAGAGCCAAGAGCTGTCACAGATGATGAGCTCTGAAAAATATTATCACAGAAAATAATTAGCATAAAAGCTTTTATTTAAAATTTTTACATCTGGAAGTGTGAACTGTTACGCCAGCGTGTGCCCTGCGACCTGCGTTGACCCCGCGGTTGCCGGGGTCCCGCGGTCGCCGCTCCCCCGACGGGCGTGCGAGGGCCCGTTCAACGCTGCTCGCAGCTTTAATTATTATTATTATTTTTTTTTTTTTCTTTTTCCGCCTCTTTGATCGCCTTTTTGAGGGCCTTAAAATGCGTCAAAACTCCTGAAAATTTGCAGACGCGTCAGGCACGGCGAAAAATTTAAGAATTTAGGGGTCTTGAGCATGGGTGTGGCAAAATGGCCTCGGTAGCGCCACCTACATTTTTAAGGAACAGCCCTCAAGCCCGTTGCGCCTAAAAATCTGAAAATCTGCACACATATGTAACATCCCATGACGCACCAAAAAGTCTCTTGGAGCCATATTCTAAACCCAACAGAAAGTATTTTTATTTTGACCGGAAGGTGAAAAAATTGTGTGTTTTTGGCCATTTCCAGGGGTCGCTTGAACGCGAACTAGTCCTAGACGCATTATCCGATTGACTTCAAAATTTGATAATTTGTTCTTAAGACATAGACGAAGTTAAATTGCAAAAGTTTCGGACTTTTCATTGAAGGGCGTGGAAGTTATGGCCCCTCAAAGTTCGATCACTCGCCACAAAACAGGAAGTTGCTTTAAATTTGCTATATTTCGGCCATACTTTGTCCAAACTGCATCAAACTTTACAGGATTGTTAATGGTACCTATCTGCACACATCCATATGTCAATATTCATACAATTGTTGTAGCACCACCTATTTATAGCAGGAAATGACATATTTTATAGTGTGATGTCCAGTTTCTAGACGGGTGACCAGATTCACTTCAAATGTTGTCAGGACAGACTTAAGGATTTTTGGAAGACTGGCTCCGAAAATTGTGAGTTTGGGTCGAAGCGTGTGCCGGTTCTGGCCCGTCAAAGTTCGGAAACCCAACTTCCTGTTTGAAACCTCAGATTTTGGGGTAACTTCCTGTTGCGACTCTCTACTTTATCCTACAGATGGAGCCATTGTATTACTCTTTGATGGGTTTTTGGAAGGGGGTCTCTGTGTGTGTGTGTCTGTGTGTGTCTGAGGGGGGAGGGGAAGAGGAGTTGATTGTGTCTGTGAGAAGCTGCCCACAGGGAGGTTACAGTCAATAGAGCCATGATCTGTCACAGATGATGAGCTCTGAAAAATATTATCACAGAAAATAATTAGCATAAAAGCTTTTATTTAAAATTTTACATCTGGGAAGTGTGAACTGTTACGCCAGCGTGTGCCCTGCGACCTGCGTTGACCCCGCGGTTGCCGGGGTCCCGCGGTCGCCGCTCCCCGACGGACGCCGGGTGCGAGGGCCCGTTCAACGCTGCTCGCAGCTTTAATTATTATGCAACGAGTTGCATCTATTATTATTATTATTATTATTATTTTTTTTCTTCTTTTTCCGCCTCTTTGATCGCCTTTTTGAGGGCCTTAAAATGCGTCAAAACTCCTGAAAATT
This sequence comes from Lates calcarifer, assembly GCF_001640805.2. NCBI lineage: Eukaryota > Metazoa > Chordata > Actinopteri > Centropomidae > Lates > Lates calcarifer. Next base: position 6,535 of record NW_026118044.1, read on the forward strand.
TGCAGACGCGTCAGGCACGGCGAAAAATTTAATAATTTAGGGGTCTTGAGCATGGGTGTGGCAAAATGCCTCGGTAGCGCCACTACATTTTTAAACGGAACAGCCCCTCAAGCCCGTTGCGCCTAAAAATCTGAAAATCTGCACACATATGTAACATCCCATGACGCACCAAAAAGTCTCTTGGAGCCATATTCTAAACCCAACAGAAAGTATTTTTATTTTGACCGGAAGGTGAAAAAATTGTGTGTTTTTGGCCATTTCCAGGGGTCGCTTGAACGCGAACTAGTCCTAGACGCATTATCCGATTGACTTCAAAATTTGATAATTCTTAAGACATAGACGAAGTTAAATTGCAAATTTCGAGTTTTCATTGAAGGGCGTGGAAGTTATGGCCCCTCAAAGTTCGATTACTCGCCACAAACAGGAAGTTGCTTTATTTTGCTATATTTCGGCCATACTTTGTCCAAACTGCATCAAACTTTACAGGATTGTTAATGGTACCTATCTGCACACATCCATATGTCAATATTCATACAATTGTTGTAGCGCCACCTATTTATAGCAGGAAATGACATATTTTATAGTGTGATGTCCAGTTTCTAGACGGGTGACCAGATTCACTTCAAATGTTGTCAGCCCCTCCTTGACAATTTTTGGAAGAGTCCTCCGAAAATTGTGAGTTTGGGTCGAAGCGTGTGCCGGTTCTGGCCCGTCAAAGTTCGGAAACCAACTTCCTGTTTGAAACCTCAGATTTTGGGGTAACTTCCTGTTGCGACTCTCTACTTTATCCTACAGATGGAGCCATTGTATTACTCTTTGATGGGTTTTTGGAAGGGGTCTCTGGTGTGTGTGTGTCTGTGTGTGTGTGTTTGAGGGGGGAGGGGAAGAGGAGTTGATTGAGTCTGTGAGAAGCTGCCACAGGAGGTTACAGTCAGAGCCATGAGCTGTCACAGATGATGAGCTCTGAAAAATATTATCACAGAAAATAATTAGCATAAAAGCTTTTATTTTAAATTTGTTGCAACAAATTCAGGTTTCTTACAGCATTTCCTTATTGAAAACTAAATTCTACCTGAAATGTATCAATAAAAATCTTCTTTTGCAGTTAATGTCACCAGTTTATAGTTTAGTTTTAATAGCATTCCTGTCACTGATGTGCCTTTAATTATCGGTTCTATCAGGGATCATTTATGTGTTTATCTTACGGGGTGAGCCACCTCACAGGTTGGTTATATTACCTGTTGACCTCAGCTCAGTGAGCTAAGACAATGTTTAATGCAGTGTTTTTTCTGATATGAAAATGGATATTATTCAGCACATCTAACCTCAGCAGGCCCCTCTCAGAAACTCATATCTGCAGATGTCAAAGCTGGCTCAAAAAATTAAACTGGCTTCAAATTAATTTAAGGAATTGTAGGTTATTTTGAATTCATGTAAGTCTCCCCTTGAGTTTGGTTTTGATCAGTTAGGAAATTTCACAAGGGGTCGCTGATTTTTCATGTTACTCAGTGTACGGCGACAGGAAAAGTGCACGTCTACATCCACCGGCGTCGAGGTGAACCAGCTGAATATAAGCCACTCAAGTTGACGACAAGTGCATTGAAAAGTAAAAGCTGCTGGCCTTTACCTTTTCTTTGTCAAAGCGCCTGTTCGGCCAGTAGTTAGTAAAGTAATATTTTCAGCGTTGTCCACAGTCTCATGACATGTTTAACAGGAAGCACAGCACGCTGGTTAAGCTCATGGCAAACTGTTACTAACAGCTAAAATGAAAGCTTGTCTGTATGTAGTCTAACTGGTTAGTTTGTCACTAATCTCCAAATTTTGCAAATTGCTATAAACTTCACTCTCTTAAACCAGTAACAGTCTGAGCTGGACTGATAGGGGTCTGTATGGATAAAGATAAAATCCTAATGATACCCATCCCTACAGCTGGTTAGTGGCTTCGCCCTGACTTTAGGCAGATGAGATATTCACTGTTCAAATAACTTCATTATAAGCCTTGTTTAAGCATAAATGATTTATATATGCACCCAATAACAGAACTTAAAAAAATGCTTTTGCTCAAAGCTCAAAGCTTGTAAACTCAAGTTAAAACTGAGTTTTATCTCCTTTTGGGAGGGGGTATCTGTGTGTGTGTGTGTGTGTGTTTGTGTTTGTGTTTTGTGTTTGAGGGGGAGGGGAAGAGGAGTTGATTGAGTCTGTGAGAAGCTGCCACAGAGAGGTTACAGTCAGGAGAGCCAAGAGCTGTCACAGATGATGAGCTCTGAAAAATATTATCACAGAAAATAATTAGCGTAAAAGCTTTTATTTAAATTTTTACATCTCGGAAGTGTGAACTGTTACGCCAGCGTGTGCCCTGCGACCTGCGTTGACCCGCGGTTGCCGGGTCCCGCGTCGCCGCTCCCCCGACGGCGCCGGGTGCGAGGGCCCGTTCAACGCTGCTCGCAGCTTTAATTATTATTATTATTATTATTTTTTTTTCTTTTTTTCCGCCTCTTAGATCGGCCTTTTTGAGGGCCTTAACATGCGTGAAAACTCCAAAATTTGCAGACGCGTCAGGCACGGCGAAAAATTTAATAATTTAGGGGTCTTGAGCATGGGTGTGGTAAAATGGCCTCGGTAGCGCCACCTACATTTTTAAACGGAACAGCCCCTCAAGCCCGTTGCGCCTAAAAATCTGAAAATCTGCACACATATGTAACATCCCATGACGCACCAAAAAGTCTCTTGGAGCCATATTCTAAACCCAACAGAAAGTATTTTTATTTTGACCGGAAGGTGAAAAAATTGTGTGTTTTTGGCCATTTCCAGGGGTCGCTTGAACGCGAACTAGTCCTAGACGCATTATCCGATTGACTTCAAAATAGTATGTTTTCTTAAGACATAGACGAAGTTAAATTGCGGCAGATTTTGAGTTTTTGTTGAAGGGCGTGGAAGTTATGGCCCCTCAAAGTTCGATTACTCGCCACGAAACAGGAAGTTGCTTTATTTTTGCTATATTTCGGCCATACTTTGTCCAAACTGCATCAAACTTTACAGGATTGTTAATGGTACCTATCTGCACACATCCATATGTCAATATTCATACAATTGTTGTAGCGCCACCTATTTATAGCAGGAAATGACATATTTTATAGTGTGATGTCCAGTTTCTAGACGGGTGACCAGATTCACTTCAAATGTTGTCAGCCCCTCCTTGAGGATTTTTGGAAGACTGGCTCCGAAAATTGTGAGTTTGGTCGAAGCGTGTGCCGGTTCTGGCCCGTCAAAGTTCGGAAACCCAACTTCCTGTTTGAAACCTCAGATTTTGGGGTAACTTCCTGTTGCGACTCTCTACTTTATCCTATAGATGGAGCCATTGTATTACTCTTTGATGGGTTTTTGGAAGGGGGTCTCTGTGTGTGTGTGTGTGTGTGTGTGTGTGTGTGTGTGTGTGTGTTTGTGTTTGTGTTTGAGGGGGGAGGGGAAGAGAGTTGATTGAGTCTGTGAGAAGCTGCCACAGAGAGGTTACAGTCAGGAGAGCCAAGAGCTGCTTTACACGCGGTATAAAAACTTCAGTTAAGATTTGAGCTGTCACTTGAGAAAGCATCATGCCAAAAACTAAGGAAATCACTGTAGACTTGAAGAATTGTCGATGCTTAGGAAGCAGGAGAAGGATATACAAAGTTATAACAGCATTTCCAAGCGTCAAGAACTCAAATGAGAAGCGTCACCGAGAAATTCAAGGAGAGCCACACTGTGCAGAACAAGCCTGGCAGAGGTAGGAAGCCAAAGATTTCAATGACCCTGGAAAGAAAACCAGTTAGAGACCTGTCTAAAAGAACCCATAAACGCTGCCAAGACACTAGTGAATGACTTAGTTAAGTCTGAAATTGTAGTCTCAAAGAAGATTACATGAATTCATGTAATCTTACCATATGTCTCCCTTGACCAAAGCTGAGCGTGGATTGATGCTGTCTTTACAGTTTGGTTTTGATCAGTTAGGAAATTTCACACGGGGTCAGCTGATTTTTTTCGTCTTACTCAGTGTACGGCGACAGGAAAAGTTCACTAGGTCCGTCCAGCGTCGAGGTGAACCAGCTGAATATAAGCCACTCAAGTTGACGACAAGTGCATTGAAAAGTAAAAGCTGCTGGCCTTTACCTTTTCTTTGTCAAAGCGCCTGTTCGGCAGTAGTTAGTAAAGTAATTTTTCAGGCGTTGTCCACAGTCTCATGACATGTTTAACAGGAAGCACAGCACGCTGGTTAAGCTCATGGCAAACTGTTACTAACAGCTAAAATGAAAGCTTGTCTGTATGTAGTCTAACTGGTTAGTTTGTCACTAATCTCCAAATTTTGCAAATTGCTATAAACTTCACTCTCTTAAACCAGTAACAGTCTGAGCTGGACTGATAGGGTCTGTATGGATAAAGATAAAATCCTAATGATACCCATCCCTACAGCTGGTTAGTGGCTTCGCCCTGACTTTAGGCAGATGAGATATTCACTGTTCAAATAACTTCATTATAAGCCTTGTTTAAGCATAAATGATTTATATATGCACCCAATAACAGAACTTAAAAAAATGCTTTTGCTCAAAGCTCAAAGCTTGTAAACTCAAGTTAAAACTGAGTTTTATCTCCTTTTGGGAGGGGGTATTTCTCTGTGTGTTGTGTGTGTGTGTGTGGGTGTGTTTGTGTTTGTGTTTGAGGGGGAGGGGAAGAGGAGTTGATTGAGTCTGTGAGAAGCTGCCACAGAGAGGTTACAGTCAAGAGAGCAAGAGCTGTCACAGATGATGAGCTCTGAAAAATATTATCACAGAAAATAATTAGCGTAAAAGCTTTTATTTAAAATTTTAACATCTGGGAAGTGTGAACTGTTACGCCAGCGTGTGCCCTGCGACCTGCGTTGACCCCGCGGTTGCCGGGGTCCCGCGGTCGCCGCTCCCCGACGGGCGCCGGTGCGAGGGCCCGTTCAACGCTGCTCGCAGCTTTAATTAGGGCCCGAGCAACGAGTTGCGTGGGCCCAACGGGCCATGCAACGAGTTGCAAGGACCTCTTTGTTTCGTTCGGTTTATTATTATTATTATTATTATTATTTTTTTCTTCTTTTTCCGCCTCTTTGATCGCCTTTTTGAGGGCCTTAAAATGCGTCAAAACTCCTGAAAATTTGCAGACGCGTCAGGCACGGCGAAAAATTTAAGAATTTAGGGGTCTTGAGCATGGGTGTGGCAAAATGGCCTCGGTAGCGCCACCTACATTTTTAACGGAACAGCCCCTCAAGCCCGTTGCGCCTAAAAATCTGAAAATCTGCACACATATGTAACATCCCATGACGCACCAAAAAGTCTCTTGGAGCCATATTCTAAACCCAACAGAAAGTATTTTTATTTTGACCGGAAGGTGAAAAAATTGTGTGTTTTTGGCCATTTCCAGGGTCGCTTGAACGCGAACTAGTCCTAGACGCATTATCCGATTGACTTCAAAATTTGATAATTTGTTCTTAAGACATAGACGAAGTTAAATTGCAAAAGTTTCGGACTTTTCATTGAAGGGCGTGGAAGTTATGGCCCCTCAAAGTTCGATCACTCGCCACAAAACAGGAAGTTGCTTTAAATTTGCTATATTTCGGCCATACTTTGTCCAAACTGCATCAAACTTTACAGGATTGTTAATGGTACCTATCTGCACACATCCATATGTCAATATTCATACAATTGTTGTAGCACCACCTATTTATAGCAGGAAATGACATATTTTATAGTGTGATGTCCAGTTTCTAGACGGGTGACCAGATTCACTTCAAATGTTGTCAGGACAGACTTAAGGATTTTTGGAAGACTGGCTCCGAAAATTGTGAGTTTGGGTCGAAGCGTGTGCCGGTTCTGGCCCGTCAAAGTTCGGAAACCCAACTTCCTGTTTGAAACCTCAGATTTTGGGGTAACTTCCTGTTGCGACTCTCTACTTTATCCTACAGATGGAGCCATTGTATTACTCTTTGATGGGTTTTTGGAAGGGGGTCTCTGTGTGTGTGTGTCTGTGTGTGTCTGAGGGGGAGGGGAAGAGGAGTTGATTGTGTCTGTGAGAAGCTGCCACAGGGAGGTTACAGTCAATAGAGCCATGAGCTGTCACAGATGATGAGCTCTGAATAATATTATCACAGAAAATAATTAGCATAAAAGCTTTTATTTAAAATTTTTACATCTGGGAAGTGTGAACTGTTACGCCAGCGTGTGCCCTGCGACCTGCGTTGACCCCGCGCGGTTGCCGGGGTCCCGCGGTCGCCGCTCCCGACGGACGCCGGGTGCGAGGCCCGTTCAACGCTGCTCGCAGCTTTAATTATTATTTTATTATTATTTTTTTTTTTACTTTTTTTAGATCGCCTTTTTGAGGGCCTTAAATGCGTCAAAACTCCTGAAAATTTGCAGACGCGTCAGGCACGGCGAAAAATTTAAGAATTTAGGGGTCTTGAGCATGGGTGTGGCAAAATGGCCTCGGTAGCGCCACCTACATTTTTAACGGAACAGCCCCTCAAGCCCGTTGCGCCTAAAAATCTGAAAATCTGCACACATATGTAACATCCCATGACGCACCAAAAAGTCTCTTGGAGCCATATTCTAAACCCAACAGAAAGTATTTTTATTTTGACCGGAAGGTGAAAAAATTGTGTGTTTTTGGCCATTTCCAGGGGTCGCTTGAACGCGAACTAGTCCTAGACGCATTATCCGATTGACTTCAAAATTTGATAATTTGTTCTTAAGACATAGACGAAGTTAAATTGCAAAAGTTTCGGACTTTTCATTGAAGGGCGTGGAAGTTATGGCCCCTCAAAGTTCGATCACTCGCCACAAAACAGGAAGTTGCTTTAAATTTGCTATATTTCGGCCATACTTTGTCCAAACTGCATCAAACTTTACAGGATTGTTAATGGTACCTATCTGCACACATCCATATGTCAATATTCATACAATTGTTGTAGCACCACCTATTTATAGCAGGAAATGACATATTTTATAGTGTGATGTCCAGTTTCTAGACGGGTGACCAGATTCACTTCAAATGTTGTCAGGACAGACTTAAGGATTTTTGGAAGACTGGCTCCGAAAATTGTGAGTTTTGGTCGAAGCGTGTGCCGGTTCTGGCCCGTCAAAGTTCGGAAACCCAACTTCCTGTTTGAAACCTCAGATTTTGGGGTAACTTCCTGTTGCGACTCTCTACTTTATCCTACAGATGGAGCCATTGTATTACTCTTTGATGGGTTTTTGGAAGGGGGTCTCTGTGTGTGTGTGTCTGTGTGTGTCTGAGGGGGAGGGGAAGAGGAGTTGATTGTGTCTGTGAGAAGCTGCCACAGGGAGGTTACAGTCAATAGAGCCATGATCTGTCACAGATGATGAGCTCTGAATAATATTATCACAGAAAATAATTAGCATAAAAAGCTTTTATTTAAAATTTTTACATCTGGGAAGTGTGAACTGTTACGCCAGCGTGTGCCCTGCGACCTGCGTTGACCCCGCGGTTGCCGGGTCCCGCGGTCGCCGCTCCCCGACGGACGCGGGGTGCGAGGGCCCGTTCAACGCTGCTCGCAGCTTTAATTATTATTATTATTTTTTTTTTTTCCGCCTCTTAGATCGCTTTTGAGGGCCTTAACATGCGTGAAAACTTACCAAAATTTGCAGACGCGTCAGGCACGGCGAAAAATTTAATAATTTAGGGGTCTTGAGCATGGGTGGTAAAATGCCCTCGGTAGCGCCACCTACATTTTAAACGGAACAGCCCCTCAAGCCCGTTGCGCCTAAAAATCTGAAAATCTGCACACATATGTAACATCCATGACGCACCAAAAAGTCTCTTGGAGCCATATTCTAAACCCAACAGAAAGTATTTTTATTTTGACCGGAAGGTGAAAAAATTGTGTGTTTTTGGCCATTTCCAGGGTCGCTTGAACGCGAACTAGTCCTAGACGCATTATCCATTGACTTCAAAACTTAATAGTATGTTCTTAAGACATAGACGATGTTAAATTGGGCAGATTTTGAGTTTTTTGAAGGGCGTGAAGTTATGGCCCTCAAAGTTCGATTACTCGCCACGAAACAGGAAGTTGCTTTATTTTGCTATATTTCGGCCATACTTTGTCCAAACTGCATCAAACTTTACAGGATTGTTAATGGTACCTATCTGCACACATCCATATGTCAATATTCATACAATTGTTGTAGCGCCACCTATTTATAGCAGGAAATGACATATTTTATAGTGTGATGTCCAGTTTCTAGACGGGTGACCAGATTCACTTCAAATGTTGTCAGCCCCTCCTTGACAATTTTTGGAAGAAGTCCTCCGAAAATTGTGAGTTTGGGTCGAAGCGTGTGCCGGTTCTGGCCCGTCAAAGTTCGGAAACCCAACTTCCTGTTTGAAACCTCAGATTTTGGGGTAACTTCCTGTTGCGACTCTCTACTTTATCCTACAGATGGAGCCATTGTATTACTCTTTGATGGGTTTTTGGAAGGGGGTCTCTGTGTGTCTGTGTGTGTGTGTTTGAGGGGGAGGGGAAGAGGAGTTGATTGAGTCTGTGAGAAGCTGCCACAGGAGGTTACAGTCAGGAGAGCCAAGAGCTGTCACAGATGATGAGCTCTGAAAAACACAAAAATAAGCATAAAAGCTTTTATTTTAAATTTGTTGCAACAAATTCAGGTTTCTTACAGCATTTTCCTTATTGAAAACTAAATTCTACCTGAAATGTATCAATAAAATCTTCTTTTGCAGTTAATGTCACCAGTTTATAGTTTAGTTTTAATAGCATTCCCTGTCACTGATGTGCCTTTAATTATCGGTTCTATCAGGGATCATTTATGTGTTTATCTTACGGGGGTGAGCACCTCACAGGTTGGTTATATTACCTGTTGACCTCAGCTCAGTGAGCTAAGACAATGTTTAATGCAGTGTTTTTTTCTGATATGAAAATGGATATTATTCAGCACATCTAACCTCAGCAGGCCCTCTTCAGAAACTCATATCTGCAGATGTCAAAGGCTGGCTCAAACGTTGTCCACAGTCTCATGACATGTTTAACACGAAGCACAGCACGCTGGTTAAGCTCATGGCAAACTGTTACTAACAG
>NW_026118045.1:0-29728 GCF_001640805.2 Lates calcarifer
GGAAAGGCTCTCCGGACAGGAAATTATGGTTTCAAACCATAATGTTTGTTTATTATAATAGAATTAGGAAACTTTCATGTCCGTGTGGCTGAGTGCTTAGTTTGTCTTGTCTGGTCAGATATAGCAGTATTAAGCATTCTGAGCTGAATAAGCCTCAAAACGCTGGGAAAACCGCTTATTCACACTCTCAGATTGCATACAGTGCACAAAAGAGGGAAAGGCTCTCCCGACAGGAAATTATGGTTTCAACCATAATGTTTGTTTACTAATATTGTAAAGTAAACAACTTTCATGTCCGTGTGGCTGAGTGCTTAGTTTGTCTTGTCCTGGTCAGATATAGCAGTATTAAGCCATTCTGAGCTGAATAAGCCTCAAAACGCTGGGAAAACCGCTTATTCACACGATGAGCTTGCATACAGTGCACAAAAGAGGGAAAGGCTCTCCGACAGGAAATTATGGTTTCAACCATAATGTTTGTTTACTAATATAGTAAATTAGAAACTTTCATGTCCGTGTGGCTGAGTGCTTAGTTTGTCTTGTCCTGGTCAGATATAGCAGTATTAAGCCATTCTGAGCTGAATAAGCCTCAAAACGCTGGAAACCGCTTATTCACCGAATGAGCTTGCATACAGTGCACAAAAGAGGGAAAGGCTCTCCGGACAGGAAATTATGGTTTCAACCATAATGTTTGTTTATTATAATAGAAATTAGGAAACTTTCATGTCCGTGTGGCTGAGTGCTTAGTTTGTCTTGTCCTGGTCAGATATAGCAGTATTAAGCCATTCTGAGCTGAATAAGCCTCAAAACGCTCGGAAAACCGCTTATTCACCGAATAGACTTGCATACAGTGCACAAAAGAGGGAAAGGCTCTCCGGACAGGAAATTATGGTTTCAACCATAATGTTTGTTTATTATAATAGAAATTAGGAAACTTTCATGTCCGTGTGGCTGAGTGCTTAGTTTGTCTTGTCCTGGTCAGATATAGCAGTATTAAGCCATTCTGAGCTGAATAAGCCTCAAAACGCTGGGAAAACCGCTTATTCACGACTCTCAGACTTGCATACAGTGCACAAAAGAGGGAAAGGCTCTCCCGACAGGAAATTATGGTTTCAACCATAATGTTTGTTTACTAATATTGTAAAGTAAACAACTTTCATGTCCGTGTGGCTGAGTGCTTAGTTTGTCTTGTCCTGGTCAGATATAGCAGTATTAAGCCATTCTGAGCTGAATAAGCCTCAAAACGCTCGGAAAACCGCTTTATTCACCGAATGAGCTTGCATACAGTGCACAAAAGAGGGAAAGGCTCTCCGGACAGGAAATTATGGTTTCAACCATAATGTTTGTTTATTATAATAGAAATTAGGAAACTTTCATGTCCGTGTGGCTGAGTGCTTAGTTTGTCTTGTCCTGGTCAGATATAGCAGTATTAAGCCATTCTGAGCTGAATAAGCCTCAAAACGCTGGAAAACCGCTTATTCACCGAATGAGCTTGCATACAGTGCACAAAAGAGGGAAAGGCTCTCCGGACAGGAAATTATGGTTTCAACCATAATGTTTGTTTATTATAATAGAAATTAGGAAACTTTCATGTCCGTGTGGCTGAGTGCTTAGTTTGTCTTGTCCTGGTCAGATATAGCAGTATTAAGCCATTCTGAGCTGAATAAGCCTCAAAACGCTGGGAAAACCGCTTATTCACACTCTCAGATTGCATACAGTGCACAAAAGAGGGAAAGGCTCTCCCGACAGGAAATTATGGTTTCAACCATAATGTTTGTTTACTAATATTGTAAAGTAAACAACTTTCATGTCCGTGTGGCTGAGTGCTTAGTTTGTCTTGTCCTGGTCAGATATAGCAGTATTAAGCCATTCTGAGCTGAATAAGCCTCAAAACGCTGGGAAAACCGCTTATTCACACTCTCAGACTTGCATACAGTGCACAAAAGAGGGAAAGGCTCTCCCGACAGGAAATTATGGTTTCAACCATAATGTTTGTTTACTAATATTGTAAAGTAAACAACTTTCATGTCCGTGTGGCTGAGTGCTTAGTTTGTCTTGTCCTGGTCAGATATAGCAGTATTAAGCCATTCTGAGCTGAATAAGCCTCAAAACGCTCGGAAAACCGCTTATTCACCGAATGAGCTTGCATACAGTGCACAAAAGAGGGAAAGGCTCTCCGGACAGGAAATTATGGTTTCAACCATAATGTTTGTTTATTATAATAGAAATTAGGAAACTTTCATGTCCGTGTGGCTGAGTGCTTAGTTTGTCTTGTCCTGGTCAGATATAGCAGTATTAAGCCATTCTGAGCTGAATAAGCCTCAAAACGCTGGGAAAACCGCTTATTCACCGAATGAGCTTGCATACAGTGCACAAAAGAGGGAAAGGCTCTCCGGACAGGAAATTATGGTTTCAACCATAATGTTTGTTTATTATAATAGAAATTAGGAAACTTTCATGTCCGTGTGGCTGAGTGCTTAGTTTGTCTTGTCCTGGTCAGATATAGCAGTATTAAGCCATTCTGAGCTGAATAAGCCTCAAAACGCTGGGAAAACCGCTTATTCACCGAATGCAGACTTGCATACAGTGCACAAAAAGAGGGAAAGGCTCTCCCGACAGGAAATTATGGTTTCAACCATAATGTTTGTTTACTAATATTGTAAATAAGACAACTTTCATGTCCGTGTGGCTGAGTGCTTAGTTTGTCTTGTCCTGGTCAGATATAGCAGTATTAAGCCATTCTGAGCTGAATAAGCCTCAAAACGCTGGGAAAACCGCTTATTCACACTCATGAGCTTGCATACAGTGCACAAAAGAGGGAAAGGCTCTCCGGACAGGAAATTATGGTTTCAACCATAATGTTTGTTTACTAATATTGTAAAGTAAACAACTTTCATGTCCGTGTGGCTGAGTGCTTAGTTTGTCTTGTCCTGGTCAGATATAGCAGTATTAAGCCATTCTGAGCTGAATAAGCCTCAAAACGCTGGGAAAACCGCTTATTCACCGAATGAGCTTGCATACAGTGCACAAAAGAGGGAAAGGCTCTCCGGACAGGAAATTATGGTTTCAACCATAATGTTTGTTTATTATAATAGAAATTAGGAAACTTTCATGTCCGTGTGGCTGAGTGCTTAGTTTGTCTTGTCCTGGTCAGATATAGCAGTATTAAGCCATTCTGAGCTGAATAAGCCTCAAAACGCTGGGAAAACCGCTTATTCACACTCTCAGATTGCATACAGTGCACAAAAGAGGGAAAGGCTCTCCCGGACAGGAAATTATGGTTTCAACCATAATGTTTGTTTACTAATATTGTAAAGTAAACAACTTTCATGTCCGTGTGGCTGAGTGCTTAGTTTGTCTTGTCCTGGTCAGATATAGCAGTATTAAGCCATTCTGAGCTGAATAAGCCTCAAAACGCTGGGAAAACCGCTTATTCACCGAATGAGCTTGCATACAGTGCACAAAAGAGGGAAAGGCTCTCCCGGACAGGAAATTATGGTTTCAACCATAATGTTTGTTTACTATAATATGTAAAGTAGAAACTTTCATGTCCGTGTGGCTGAGTGCTTAGTTTGTCTTGTCCTGGTCAGATATAGCAGTATTAAGCCATTCTGAGCTGAATAAGCCTCAAAACGCTCGGAAAACCGCTTATTCACCGAATGAGCTTGCATACAGTGCACAAAAGAGGGAAAGGCTCTCCGGACAGGAAATTATGGTTTCAACCATAATGTTTGTTTATTATAATAGAAATTAGGAAACTTTCATGTCCGTGTGGCTGAGTGCTTAGTTTGTCTTGTCCTGGTCAGATATAGCAGTATTAAGCCATTCTGAGCTGAATAAGCCTCAAAACGCTGGGAAAACCGCTTATTCACCGAATGAGCTTGCATACAGTGCACAAAAGAGGGAAAGGCTCTCCCGGACAGGAAATTATGGTTTCAACCATAATGTTTGTTTACTAATATTGTAAAGTAGACAACTTTCATGTCCGTGTGGCTGAGTGCTTAGTTTGTCTTGTCCTGGTCAGATATAGCAGTATTAAGCCATTCTGAGCTGAATAAGCCTCAAAACGCTGGGAAAACCGCTTATTCACACTCTCAGATTGCATACAGTGCACAAAAGAGGGAAAGGCTCTCCCGGACAGGAAATTATGGTTTCAACCATAATGTTTGTTTACTAATATTGTAAATTAAACAACTTTCATGTCCGTGTGGCTGAGTGCTTAGTTTGTCTTGTCCTGGTCAGATATAGCAGTATTAAGCCATTCTGAGCTGAATAAGCCTCAAAACGCTGGAAAACCGCTTATTCACCGAATGAGCTTGCATACAGTGCACAAAAGAGGGAAAGGCTCTCCGACAGGAAATTATGGTTTCAACCATAATGTTTGTTTATTATAATAGTAAAGTTAGAAAACTTTCATGTCCGTGTGGCTGAGTGCTTAGTTTGTCTTGTCCTGGTCAGATATAGCAGTATTAAGCCATTCTGAGCTGAATAAGCCTCAAAACGCTGGGAAAACCGCTTATTCACCGAATGAGCTTGCATACAGTGCACAAAAGAGGGAAAGGCTCTCCGACAGGAAATTATGGTTTCAACCATAATGTTTGTTTACTATAATATGTAAATTAGAACAACTTTCATGTCCGTGTGGCTGAGTGCTTAGTTTGTCTTGTCCTGGTCAGATATAGCAGTATTAAGCCATTCTGAGCTGAATAAGCCTCAAAACGCTGGGAAAACCGCTTATTCACCGACTCATGAGCTTGCATACAGTGCACAAAAGAGGGAAAGGCTCTCCGGACAGGAAATTATGGTTTCAACCATAATGTTTGTTTATATAATAGTAAATTAGAAACTTTCATGTCCGTGTGGCTGAGTGCTTAGTTTGTCTTGTCCTGGTCAGATATAGCAGTATTAAGCCATTCTGAGCTGAATAAGCCTCAAAACGCTGGGAAAACCGCTTATTCACCGAATGAGCTTGCATACAGTGCACAAAAGAGGGAAAGGCTCTCCGACAGGAAATTATGGTTTCAACCATAATGTTTGTTTATTATAATAGAAATTAGGACAACTTTCATGTCCGTGTGGCTGAGTGCTTAGTTTGTCTTGTCCTGGTCAGATATAGCAGTATTAAGCCATTCTGAGCTGAATAAGCCTCAAAACGCTGGGAAAACCGCTTATTCACACTCTCAGATTGCATACAGTGCACAAAAGAGGGAAAGGCTCTCCCGACAGGAAATTATGGTTTCAACCATAATGTTTGTTTACTAATATTGTAAAGTAAACAACTTTCATGTCCGTGTGGCTGAGTGCTTAGTTTGTCTTGTCCTGGTCAGATATAGCAGTATTAAGCCATTCTGAGCTGAATAAGCCTCAAAACGCTGGGAAAACCGCTTATTCACCGAATGAGCTTGCATACAGTGCACAAAAGAGGGAAAGGCTCTCCGACAGGAAATTATGGTTTCAACCATAATGTTTGTTTATTATAATAGAAATTAGGAAACTTTCATGTCCGTGTGGCTGAGTGCTTAGTTTGTCTTGTCCTGGTCAGATATAGCAGTATTAAGCCATTCTGAGCTGAATAAGCCTCAAAACGCTCGGGAAAACCGCTTATTCACCGAATGAGCTTGCATACAGTGCACAAAAGAGGGAAAGGCTCTCCGGACAGGAAATTATGGTTTCAACCATAATGTTTGTTTATTATAATATGTAAATTAGGACAACTTTCATGTCCGTGTGGCTGAGTGCTTAGTTTGTCTTGTCCTGGTCAGATATAGCAGTATTAAGCCATTCTGAGCTGAATAAGCCTCAAAACGCTGGGAAAACCGCTTATTCACACTCTCAGATTGCATACAGTGCACAAAAGAGGGAAAGGCTCTCCGACAGGAAATTATGGTTTCAACCATAATGTTTGTTTACTAATATTGTAAAGTAAACAACTTTCATGTCCGTGTGGCTGAGTGCTTAGTTTGTCTTGTCCTGGTCAGATATAGCAGTATTAAGCCATTCTGAGCTGAATAAGCCTCAAAACGCTCGGAAAACCGCTTATTCACCGAATGAGCTTGCATACAGTGCACAAAAGAGGGAAAGGCTCTCCGGACAGGAAATTATGGTTTCAACCATAATGTTTGTTTATTATAATAGAAATTAGAAAACTTTCATGTCCGTGTGGCTGAGTGCTTAGTTTGTCTTGTCCTGGTCAGATATAGCAGTATTAAGCCATTCTGAGCTGAATAAGCCTCAAAACGCTGGGAAAACCGCTTATTCACACTCTCAGATTGCATACAGTGCACAAAAGAGGGAAAGGCTCTCCCGACAGGAAATTATGGTTTCAACCATAATGTTTGTTTACTAATATTGTAAAGTAAACAACTTTCATGTCCGTGTGGCTGAGTGCTTAGTTTGTCTTGTCCTGGTCAGATATAGCAGTATTAAGCCATTCTGAGCTGAATAAGCCTCAAAACGCTGGGAAAACCGCTTATTCACCGAATGAGCTTGCATACAGTGCACAAAAGAGGGAAAGGCTCTCCCGACAGGAAATTATGGTTTCAACCATAATGTTTGTTTACTAATATAGTAAAGTAGAAAACTTTCATGTCCGTGTGGCTGAGTGCTTAGTTTGTCTTGTCCTGGTCAGATATAGCAGTATTAAGCCATTCTGAGCTGAATAAGCCTCAAAACGCTGGGAAAACCGCTTATTCACCGAATGAGCTTGCATACAGTGCACAAAAGAGGGAAAGGCTCTCCGACAGGAAATTATGGTTTCAACCATAATGTTTGTTTATTATAATAGTAAATTAGGAAACTTTCATGTCCGTGTGGCTGAGTGCTTAGTTTGTCTTGTCCTGGTCAGATATAGCAGTATTAAGCCATTCTGAGCTGAATAAGCCTCAAAACGCTGGGAAAACCGCTTATTCACACTCTCAGATTGCATACAGTGCACAAAAGAGGGAAAGGCTCTCCGACAGGAAATTATGGTTTCAACCATAATGTTTGTTTACTAATATTGTAAAGTAAACAACTTTCATGTCCGTGTGGCTGAGTGCTTAGTTTGTCTTGTCCTGGTCAGATATAGCAGTATTAAGCCATTCTGAGCTGAATAAGCCTCAAAACGCTGGGAAAACCGCTTATTCACCGAATGAGCTTGCATACAGTGCACAAAAGAGGGAAAGGCTCTCCCGACAGGAAATTATGGTTTCAACCATAATGTTTGTTTACTAATATTGTAAAGTAAACAACTTTCATGTCCGTGTGGCTGAGTGCTTAGTTTGTCTTGTCCTGGTCAGATATAGCAGTATTAAGCCATTCTGAGCTGAATAAGCCTCAAAACGCTGGGAAAACCGCTTATTCACACTCTCAGACTTGCATACAGTGCACAAAAGAGGGAAAGGCTCTCCCGACAGGAAATTATGGTTTCAACCATAATGTTTGTTTACTAATATTGTAAATTAGACAACTTTCATGTCCGTGTGGCTGAGTGCTTAGTTTGTCTTGTCCTGGTCAGATATAGCAGTATTAAGCCATTCTGAGCTGAATAAGCCTCAAAACGCTGGGAAAACCGCTTATTCACCGAATGAGCTTGCATACAGTGCACAAAAGAGGGAAAGGCTCTCCCGACAGGAAATTATGGTTTCAACCATAATGTTTGTTTATTAATATAGTAAAGTAGAAACTTTCATGTCCGTGTGGCTGAGTGCTTAGTTTGTCTTGTCCTGGTCAGATATAGCAGTATTAAGCCATTCTGAGCTGAATAAGCCTCAAAACGCTGGGAAAACCGCTTATTCACACTCATGAGCTTGCATACAGTGCACAAAAGAGGGAAAGGCTCTCCCGGACAGGAAATTATGGTTTCAACCATAATGTTTGTTTACTAATATTGTAAAGTAAACAACTTTCATGTCCGTGTGGCTGAGTGCTTAGTTTGTCTTGTCCTGGTCAGATATAGCAGTATTAAGCCATTCTGAGCTGAATAAGCCTCAAAACGCTGGGAAAACCGCTTATTCACACTCTCGAGACTTGCATACAGTGCACAAAAGAGGGAAAGGCTCTCCCGACAGGAAATTATGGTTTCAACCATAATGTTTGTTTACTAATATTGTAAAGTAAACAACTTTCATGTCCGTGTGGCTGAGTGCTTAGTTTGTCTTGTCCTGGTCAGATATAGCAGTATTAAGCCATTCTGAGCTGAATAAGCCTCAAAACGCTGGAAAACCGCTTATTCACCGAATGAGCTTGCATACAGTGCACAAAAGAGGGAAAGGCTCTCCGGACAGGAAATTATGGTTTCAACCATAATGTTTGTTTATTATAATAGAAATTAGGAAACTTTCATGTCCGTGTGGCTGAGTGCTTAGTTTGTCTTGTCCTGGTCAGATATAGCAGTATTAAGCCATTCTGAGCTGAATAAGCCTCAAAACGCTGGAAAACCGCTTATTCACCGACATCTGAGACTTGCATACAGTGCACAAAAGAGGGAAAGGCTCTCCCGACAGGAAATTATGGTTTCAACCATAATGTTTGTTTATTATAATAGAAATTAGGAAACTTTCATGTCCGTGTGGCTGAGTGCTTAGTTTGTCTTGTCCTGGTCAGATATAGCAGTATTAAGCCATTCTGAGCTGAATAAGCCTCAAAACGCTGGGAAAACCGCTTATTCACACTCTCAGATTGCATACAGTGCACAAAAGAGGGAAAGGCTCTCCCGACAGGAAATTATGGTTTCAACCATAATGTTTGTTTACTAATATTGTAAAGTAAACAACTTTCATGTCCGTGTGGCTGAGTGCTTAGTTTGTCTTGTCCTGGTCAGATATAGCAGTATTAAGCCATTCTGAGCTGAATAAGCCTCAAAACGCTGGAAAACCGCTTATTCACCGAATGAGCTTGCATACAGTGCACAAAAGAGGGAAAGGCTCTCCGGACAGGAAATTATGGTTTCAACCATAATGTTTGTTTATTATAATAGAAATTAGGAAACTTTCATGTCCGTGTGGCTGAGTGCTTAGTTTGTCTTGTCCTGGTCAGATATAGCAGTATTAAGCCATTCTGAGCTGAATAAGCCTCAAAACGCTGGGAAAACCGCTTATTCACCGAATGAGCTTGCATACAGTGCACAAAAGAGGGAAAGGCTCTCCCGGACAGGAAATTATGGTTTCAACCATAATGTTTGTTTATTATAATAGAAATTAGGAAACTTTCATGTCCGTGTGGCTGAGTGCTTAGTTTGTCTTGTCCTGGTCAGATATAGCAGTATTAAGCCATTCTGAGCTGAATAAGCCTCAAAACGCTGGGAAAACCGCTTATTCACACTCTCAGATTGCATACAGTGCACAAAAGAGGGAAAGGCTCTCCCGACAGGAAATTATGGTTTCAACCATAATGTTTGTTTACTAATATTGTAAAGTAAACAACTTTCATGTCCGTGTGGCTGAGTGCTTAGTTTGTCTTGTCCTGGTCAGATATAGCAGTATTAAGCCATTCTGAGCTGAATAAGCCTCAAAACGCTGGGAAAACCGCTTATTCACCGAATGAGCTTGCATACAGTGCACAAAAGAGGGAAAGGCTCTCCGGACAGGAAATTATGGTTTCAACCATAATGTTTGTTTATTATAATAGAAATTAGGAAACTTTCATGTCCGTGTGGCTGAGTGCTTAGTTTGTCTTGTCCTGGTCAGATATAGCAGTATTAAGCCATTCTGAGCTGAATAAGCCTCAAAACGCTGGGAAAACCGCTTATTCACACTCTCATGAGCTTGCATACAGTGCACAAAAGAGGGAAAGGCTCTCCCGGACAGGAAATTATGGTTTCAACCATAATGTTTGTTTATTATAATAGAAATTAGGAAACTTTCATGTCCGTGTGGCTGAGTGCTTAGTTTGTCTTGTCCTGGTCAGATATAGCAGTATTAAGCCATTCTGAGCTGAATAAGCCTCAAAACGCTGGGAAAACCGCTTATTCACACTCTCAGATTGCATACAGTGCACAAAAGAGGGAAAGGCTCTCCCGACAGGAAATTATGGTTTCAACCATAATGTTTGTTTACTAATATTGTAAAGTAAACAACTTTCATGTCCGTGTGGCTGAGTGCTTAGTTTGTCTTGTCCTGGTCAGATATAGCAGTATTAAGCCATTCTGAGCTGAATAAGCCTCAAAACGCTCGGGAAAACCGCTTATTCACCGAATGAGCTTGCATACAGTGCACAAAAGAGGGAAAGGCTCTCCGGACAGGAAATTATGGTTTCAACCATAATGTTTGTTTATTATAATAGAAATTAGGAAACTTTCATGTCCGTGTGGCTGAGTGCTTAGTTTGTCTTGTCCTGGTCAGATATAGCAGTATTAAGCCATTCTGAGCTGAATAAGCCTCAAAACGCTGGGAAAACCGCTTATTCACACTCGAATGAGCTTGCATACAGTGCACAAAAGAGGGAAAGGCTCTCCCGACAGGAAATTATGGTTTCAACCATAATGTTTGTTTACTAATATTGTAAAGTAAACAACTTTCATGTCCGTGTGGCTGAGTGCTTAGTTTGTCTTGTCCTGGTCAGATATAGCAGTATTAAGCCATTCTGAGCTGAATAAGCCTCAAAACGCTGGGAAAACCGCTTATTCACCGAATGAGCTTGCATACAGTGCACAAAAGAGGGAAAGGCTCTCCCGACAGGAAATTATGGTTTCAACCATAATGTTTGTTTACTTATAATAGAAATTAGGAAACTTTCATGTCCGTGTGGCTGAGTGCTTAGTTTGTCTTGTCCTGGTCAGATATAGCAGTATTAAGCCATTCTGAGCTGAATAAGCCTCAAAACGCTGGGAAAACCGCTTATTCACACTCTCAGATTGCATACAGTGCACAAAAGAGGGAAAGGCCTCCGGACAGGAAATTATGGTTTCAACCATAATGTTTGTTTACTAATATTGTAAAGTAAACAACTTTCATGTCCGTGTGGCTGAGTGCTTAGTTTGTCTTGTTCCTGGTCAGATATAGCAGTATTAAGCCATTCTGAGCTGAATAAGCCTCAAAACGCTCGGAAAACCGCTTATTCACCGAATGGAGCTTGCATACAGTGCACAAAAAGGGAAAGGCTCTCCGCAGACGGAATTATGGTTTCAACCATAATGTTTGTTTATTATATAGAAATTAGGAAACTTTCATGTCCCGTGTGGCTGAGTGCTTAGTTTGTCTTGTCCTGGTCAGATATAGCAGTATTAAGCCATTCTGAGCTGAATTAAGCCTCAAAAACGCTCGGAAAACCGCTTATTCACCGAGCTTGCATACAGTGCACAAAAGAGGGAAAGGCTCTCCGACAGGAAATTATGGTTTCAACCATAATGTCTTTCATGTCCGTGTGGCTGAGTGCTTAGTTTGTCTTGTCCTGGTCAGATATAGCAGTATTAAGCCATTCTGAGCTGAATAAGCCTCAAAACGCTGGGAAAACCGCTTATTCACACTCTCAGATTGCATACAGTGCACAAAAGAGGGAAAGGCTCTCCGACAGGAATTATGGTTTCAACCATAATGTTTGTTTACTAATATTGTAAAGTAAACAACTTTCATGTCCGTGTGGCTGAGTGCTTAGTTTGTCTTGTCCTGGTCAGATATAGCAGTATTAAGCCATTCTGAGCTGAATAAGCCTCAAAAGAAAACCGCTTATTCACCGAATGAGCTTGCATACAGTGCACAAAAGAGGGAAAGGCTCTCCGGACAGGAAATTATGGTTTCAACCATAATGTTTGTTTATTATAATAGAAATTAGGAACTTTCATGTCCGTGTGGCTGAGTGCTTAGTTTGTCTTGTCCTGGTCAGATATAGCAGTATTAAGCCATTCTGAGCTGAATAAGCCTCAAAACGCTGGGAAAACCGCTTATTCACCTCAGCTTGCATACAGTGCACAAAGAGGGAAAGGCTCTCCGACAGGAAATTATGGTTTCAACCATAATGTTTGTTTATAATATTGAAATAAAACTTTCATGTCCGTGTGGCTGAGTGCTTAGTTTGTCTTGTCCTGGTCAGATATAGCAGTATTAAGCCATTCTGAGCTGAATAAGCCTCAAAACGCTGGAAAACCGCTTATTCACCGAATGAGCTTGCATACAGTGCACAAAAGAGGGAAAGGCTCTCCGGACAGGAAATTATGGTTTCAACCATAATGTTTGTTTATTATAATAGAAATAGGAAACTTTCATGTCCGTGTGGCTGAGTGCTTAGTTTGTCTTGTCCTGGTCAGATATAGCAGTATTAAGCCATTCTGAGCTGAATAAGCCTCAAAACGCTGGGAAAACCGCTTATTCACACTCTCAGATTGCATACAGTGCACAAAAGAGGGAAAGGCTCTCCCGACAGGAAATTATGGTTTCAACCATAATGTTTGTTTACTAATATTGTAAAGTAAACAACTTTCATGTCCGTGTGGCTGAGTGCTTAGTTTGTCTTGTCCTGGTCAGATATAGCAGTATTAAGCCATTCTGAGCTGAATAAGCCTCAAAACGCTCGGAAAACCGCTTATTCACCGAATGAGCTTGCATACAGTGCACAAAAGGGAAAGGCTCTCCGGACAGGAAATTATGGTTTCAACCATAATGTTTGTTTATTATAATAGAAATTAGGAAACTTTCATGTCCGTGTGGCTGAGTGCTTAGTTTGTCTTGTCCTGGTCAGATATAGCAGTATTAAGCCATTCTGAGCTGAATAAGCCTCAAAACGCTGGAAAACCGCTTATTCTGAGCTTGCATACAGTGCACAAAAGAGGGAAAGGCTCTCCGGACAGGAAATTATGGTTTCAACCATAATGTTTGTTTATAATAATAGAAATTAAAACTTTCATGTCCGTGTGGCTGAGTGCTTAGTTTGTCTTGTCCTGGTCAGATAAGCAGTATTAAGCCATTCTGAGCTGAATAAGCCTCAAAACGCTGGAAAACCGCTTATTCACCGAATGAGCTTGCATACAGTGCACAAAAGAGGGAAAGGCTCTCCGACAGGAAATTATGGTTTCAACCATAATGTTTGTTTATTATTGAAATTAAAAAACTTTCATGTCCGTGTGGCTGAGTGCTTAGTTTGTCTTGTCCTGGTCAGATATAGCAGTATTAAGCCATTCTGAGCTGAATAAGCCTCAAAACGCTGGGAAAACCGCTTATTCACTCTGAGATTGCATACAGTGCACAAAAGAGGGAAAGGCTCTCCGGACAGGAAATTATGGTTTCAACCATAATGTTTGTTTACTATATTGTAAATAAAACTTTCATGTCCGTGTGGCTGAGTGCTTAGTTTGTCTTGTCCTGGTCAGATATAGCAGTATTAAGCCATTCTGAGCTGAATAAGCCTCAAAACGCTGGAAAACCGCTTATTCACGATTGCATACAGTGCACAAAAGAGGGAAAGGCTCTCCCGACAGGAAATTATGGTTTCAACCATAATGTTTGTTTACTAATATTGTAAAGTAAACAACTTTCATGTCCGTGTGGCTGAGTGCTTAGTTTGTCTTGTCC
This sequence comes from Lates calcarifer, assembly GCF_001640805.2. NCBI lineage: Eukaryota > Metazoa > Chordata > Actinopteri > Centropomidae > Lates > Lates calcarifer. Next base: position 13,479 of record NW_026118045.1, read on the forward strand.
TGGTCAGATATAGCAGTATTAAGCCATTCTGAGCTGAATAAGCCTCAAAACGCTGGGAAAACCGCTTATTCACACTCTCAGATTGCATACAGTGCACAAAAGAGGGAAAGGCTCTCCGACAGGAAATTATGGTTTCAACCATAATGTTTGTCTTTCATGTCCGTGTGGCTGAGTGCTTAGTTTGTCTTGTCCTGGTCAGATATAGCAGTATTAAGCCATTCTGAGCTGAATAAGCCTCAAAACGCTGGAAAACCGCTTATTCACCTCTGAGCTTGCATACAGTGCACAAAAGAGGGAAAGGCTCTCCGACAGGAAATTATGGTTTCAACCATAATGTTTGTTTATTATATATAGAAATTAGGAAACTTTCATGTCCGTGTGGCTGAGTGCTTAGTTTGTCTTGTCCTGGTCAGATAGCAGTATTAAGCCATTCTGAGCTGAATAAGCCTCAAAACGCTGGAAAACCGCTTATTCACCGAATCTTGCATACAGTGCACAAAAGAGGGAAAGGCTCTCCGACAGGAAATTATGGTTTCAACCATAATGTTTGTTTATATAATAAATTAGGAAACTTTCATGTCCGTGTGGCTGAGTGCTTAGTTTGTCTTGTCCTGGTCAGATATAGCAGTATTAAGCCATTCTGAGCTGAATAAGCCTCAAAACGCTGGAAAACCGCTTATTCACACTCTCAGATTGCATACAGTGCACAAAAGAGGGAAAGGCTCTCCGACAGGAAATTATGGTTTCAACCATAATGTTTGTTTACTATATTGTAAAGTAAACAACTTTCATGTCCGTGTGGCTGAGTGCTTAGTTTGTCTTGTCCTGGTCAGATATAGCAGTATTAAGCCATTCTGAGCTGAATAAGCCTCAAAACGCTGGGAAAACCTTATTCACGATTGCATACAGTGCACAAAAGAGGGAAAGGCTCTCCGACAGGAAATTATGGTTTCAACCATAATGTTTTTTACTAATATTGTAAAGTAAACAACTTTCATGTCCGTGTGGCTGAGTGCTTAGTTTGTCTTGTCCTGGTCAGATATAGCAGTATTAAGCCATTCTGAGCTGAATAAGCCTCAAAACGCTGGGAAAACCGCTTATTCACACTCTCAGATTGCATACAGTGCACAAAAGAGGGAAAGGCTCTCCGACAGGAAATTATGGTTTCAACCATAATGTTTGTTTACTAATATTGTAAAGTAAAACTTTCATGTCCGTGTGGCTGAGTGCTTAGTTTGTCTTGTCCTGGTCAGATATAGCAGTATTAAGCCATTCTGAGCTGAATAAGCCTCAAAACGCTGGAAAACCGCTTATTCACCGAATGAGCTTGCATACAGTGCACAAAAGAGGGAAAGGCTCTCCGGACAGGAAATTATGGTTTCAACCATAATGTTTGTTTATTATATAAAATTAGGAAACTTCATGTCAGTGTGGCTGAGTGCTTAGTTTGTCTTGTCCTGGTCAGATATAGCAGTATTAAGCCATTCTGAGCTGAATAAGCCTCAAAACGCTGGAAAACCGCTTATTCACACTCTCAGACTGCATACAGTGCACAAAAGAGGGAAAGGCTCTCCGACAGGAAATTATGGTTTCAACCATAATGTTTGTTTACTAATATTGTAAAGTAAACAACTTTCATGTCCGTGTGGCTGAGTGCTTAGTTTGTCTTGTCCTGGTCAGATATAGCAGTATTAAGCCATTCTGAGCTGAATAAGCCTCAAAACGCTCGGAAAACCGCTTATTCACACTCTCAGACTTGCATACAGTGCACAAAAGAGGGAAAGGCTCTCCGACAGGAAATTATGGTTTCAACCATAATGTTTGTTTACTAATATTGTAAAGTAAACAACTTTCATGTCCGTGTGGCTGAGTGCTTAGTTTGTCTTCCTGGTCAGATATAGCAGTATTAAGCCATTCTGAGCTGAATAAGCCTCAAAACGCTGGGAAAACCGCTTATTCACACTCTCAGATTGCATACAGTGCACAAAAGAGGGAAAGGCTCTCCGACAGGAAATTATGGTTTCAACCATAATGTTTGTTTACTAATATTGTAAAGTAAACAACTTTCATGTCCGTGTGGCTGAGTGCTTAGTTTGTCTTGTCCTGGTCAGATATAGCAGTATTAAGCCATTCTGAGCTGAATAAGCCTCAAAACGCTGGAAAACCGCTTATTCACCGAATGAGCTGCATACAGTGCACAAAAGAGGGAAAGGCTCCCGACAGGAAATTATGGTTTCAACCATAATGTTTGTTTATTTAATAGAAATTAGGAAACTTTCATGTCCGTGTGGCTGAGTGCTTAGTTTGTCTTGTCCTGGTCAGATATAGCAGTATTAAGCCATTCTGAGCTGAATAAGCCTCAAAAACGCTGGGAAAACCGCTTATTCACCGAATGAGCTTGCATACAGTGCACAAAAGAGGGAAAGGCTCTCCGGACAGGAAATTATGGTTTCAACCATAATGTTTGTTTATTATAATAGAAATTAGGAAACTTTCATGTCCGTGTGGCTGAGTGCTTAGTTTGTCTTGTCCTGGTCAGATATAGCAGTATTAAGCCATTCTGAGCTGAATAAGCCTCAAAACGCTGGGAAAACCGCTTATTCACAACTCTCAGATTGCATACAGTGCACAAAAGAGGGAAAGGCTCTCCCGACAGGAAATTATGGTTTCAACCATAATGTTTGTTTACTTAATATTGTAAAGTAAGGACAACTTTCATGTCCGTGTGGCTGAGTGCTTAGTTTGTCTTGTCCTGGTCAGATATAGCAGTATTAAGCCATTCTGAGCTGAATAAGCCTCAAAACGCTGGGAAAACCGCTTATTCACCGAATGAGCTTGCATACAGTGCACAAAAGAGGGAAAGGCTCTCCGACAGGAAATTATGGTTTCAACCATAATGTTTGTTTATATAATAGAAATTAGGAAACTTTCATGTCCGTGTGGCTGAGTGCTTAGTTTGTCTTGTCCTGGTCAGATATAGCAGTATTAAGCCATTCTGAGCTGAATAAGCCTCAAAACGCTGGGAAAACCGCTTATTCACACTCATCAGATTGCATACAGTGCACAAAAGAGGGAAAGGCTCTCCCGGACAGGAAATTATGGTTTCAACCATAATGTTTGTTTACTAATATTGTAAAGTAAACAACTTTCATGTCCGTGTGGCTGAGTGCTTAGTTTGTCTTGTCCTGGTCAGATATAGCAGTATTAAGCCATTCTGAGCTGAATAAGCCTCAAAACGCTGGGAAAACCGCTTATTCACCGAATGAGCTTGCATACAGTGCACAAAAGAGGGAAAGGCTCTCCGGACAGGAAATTATGGTTTCAACCATAATGTTTGTTTACTTATAATAGTAAATTAGGAAACTTTCATGTCCGTGTGGCTGAGTGCTTAGTTTGTCTTGTCCTGGTCAGATATAGCAGTATTAAGCCATTCTGAGCTGAATAAGCCTCAAAACGCTGCGGAAAACCGCTTATTCACCGACTATGCAGATTGCATACAGTGCACAAAAGAGGGAAAGGCTCTCCCGGACAGGAAATTATGGTTTCAACCATAATGTTTGTTTATTATAATAGAAATTAGGAAACTTTCATGTCCGTGTGGCTGAGTGCTTAGTTTGTCTTGTCCTGGTCAGATATAGCAGTATTAAGCCATTCTGAGCTGAATAAGCCTCAAAACGCTCGGAAAACCGCTTATTCACACTCTCAGATTGCATACAGTGCACAAAAGAGGGAAAGGCTCTCCGGACAGGAAATTATGGTTTCAACCATAATGTTTGTTTACTAATATTGTAAAGTAAACAACTTTCATGTCCGTGTGGCTGAGTGCTTAGTTTGTCTTGTCCTGGTCAGATATAGCAGTATTAAGCCATTCTGAGCTGAATAAGCCTCAAACGCTCGGAAAACCGCTTATTCACACTCTCAGATTGCATACAGTGCACAAAAGAGGGAAAGGCTCTCCCGACAGGAAATTATGGTTTCAACCATAATGTTTGTTTACTAATATTGTAAAGTAAACAACTTTCATGTCCGTGTGGCTGAGTGCTTAGTTTGTCTTGTCCTGGTCAGATATAGCAGTATTAAGCCATTCTGAGCTGAATAAGCCTCAAAACGCTCGGAAAACCGCTTATTCACGATCTCAGCTTGCATACAGTGCACAAAAGAGGGAAAGGCTCTCCGACAGGAAATTATGGTTTCAACCATAATGTTTGTTTACTAATATTGTAAAGTAAACAACTTTCATGTCCGTGTGGCTGAGTGCTTAGTTTGTCTTGTCCTGGTCAGATATAGCAGTATTAAGCCATTCTGAGCTGAATAAGCCTCAAAACGCTGGGAAAACCGCTTATTCACACTCTCAGATTGCATACAGTGCACAAAAGAGGGAAAGGCTCTCCCGACAGGAAATTATGGTTTCAACCATAATGTTTGTTTACTAATATTGTAAAGTAAACAACTTTCATGTCCGTGGTGGCTGAGTGCTTAGTTTGTCTTGTCCTGGTCAGATATAGCAGTATTAAGCCATTCTGAGCTGAATAAGCCTCAAAACGCTGGGGAAAACCGCTTATTCACCGACTCAGATTGCATACAGTGCACAAAAGAGGGAAAGGCTCTCCCGACAGGAAATTATGGTTTCAACCATAATGTTTTGTTACTAATATTGTAAATAAACAACTTTCATGTCCGTGTGGCTGAGTGCTTAGTTTGTCTTGTCCTGGTCAGATATAGCAGTATTAAGCCATTCTGAGCTGAATAAGCCTCAAAACGCTGGGAAAACCGCTTATTCACCGGAATGAGCTTGCATACAGTGCACAAAGAGGGAAAGGCTCTCCCGACAGGAAATTATGGTTTCAACCATAATGTTTGTTTACTATAATTAGTAAAGTAAACAACTTTCATGTCCGTGTGGCTGAGGTGCTTAGTTTGTCTTGTCCTGGTCAGATATAGCAGTATTAAGCCATTCTGAGCTGAATAAGCCTCAAAACGCTGGGAAAACCGCTTATTCACCACTCTCAGATTGCATACAGTGCACAAAAGAGGGAAAGGCTCTCCCGACAGGAAATTATGGTTTCAACCAATAATGTTTGTTTACTATATTGTAAAGTATAGACAACTTTCATGTCCGTGTGGCTGAGTGCTTAGTTTGTCTTGTCCTGGTCAGATATAGCAGTATTAAGCCATTCTGAGCTGAATAAGCCTCAAAACGCTGGGAAAACCGCTTTATTCACGAATGAGCTTGCATACAGTGCACAAAAGAGGGAAAGGCCTCTCCCGGACAGGAAATTATGGTTTCAACCATAATGTTTGTTTATTATAATAGAAATTAGGAAACTTTCATGTCCGGTGTGGCTGAGTGCTTAGTTTGTCTTGTCCTGGTCAGATATAGCAGTATTAAGCCATTCTGAGCTGAATAAGCCTCAAAACGCTGGGAAAACCGCTTATTCACACTCTCAGATTGCATACAGTGCACAAAAGAGGGAAAGGCTCTCCGGACAGGAAATTATGGTTTCAACCATAATGTTTGTTTACTAATATTGTAAAGTAAACAACTTTCATGTCCGTGTGGCTGAGTGCTTAGTTTGTCTTGTCCTGGTCAGATATAGCAGTATTAAGCCATTCTGAGCTGAATAAGCCTCAAAACGCTGGGAAAACCGCTTATTCACACTCTCAAGATTGCATACAGTGCACAAAAGAGGGAAAGGCTCTCCCGGACAGGAAATTATGGTTTCAACCCATAATGTTTGTTTACTAATATTGTAAAGTAAACAACTTTCATGTTCCGTGTGGCTGAGTGCTTAGTTTTGTCTTGTCCTGGTCAGATATAGCAGTATTAAGCCATTCTGAGCTGAATAAGCCTCAAAACGCTGGGAAAACCGCTTATTCACACTCTCAGATTGCATACAGTGGCACAAAAGAGGGAAAGGCTCTCCGACAGGAAATTATGGTTTCAACCATAATGTTTGTTTACTAATATTGTAAAGTAAACAACTTTCATGTCCGTGTGGCTGGAGTGCTTAGTTTGTCTTGTCCTGGTCAGATATAGCAGTATTAAGCCATTCTGAGCTGAATAAGCCTCAAAACGCTGGGAAAACCGCTTATTCACCGACTCTCAGATTGCATACAGTGCACAAAAGAGGGAAAGGCTCTCCGACAGGAAATTATGGTTTCAACCATAATGTTTGTTTATTACTAATATTGTAAATTAAACAACTTTCATGTCCGTGTGGCTGAGTGCTTAGTTTGTCTTGTCCTGGTCAGATATAGCAGTATTAAGCCATTCTGAGCTGAATAAGCCTCAAAACGCTGGGAAAACCGCTTATTCACCGAATGAGCTTGCATACAGTGCACAAAAGAGGGAAAGGCTCTCCGGACAGGAAATTATGGTTTCAACCATAATGTTTGTTTATTATAATAGAAATTAGGAAACTTTCATGTCCGTGTGGCTGAGTGCTTAGTTTGTCTTGTCCTGGTCAGATATAGCAGTATTAAGCCATTCTGAGCTGAATAAGCCTCAAAACGCTGGGAAAACCGCTTATTCACACTCTCAGATTGCATACAGTGCACAAAAGAGGGAAAGGCTCTCCCGGACAGGAAATTATGGTTTCAACCATAATGTTTGTTTACTAATATTGTAAAGTAAACAACTTTCATGTCCGTGTGGCTGAGTGCTTAGTTTGTCTTGTCCTGGTCAGATATAGCAGTATTAAGCCATTCTGAGCTGAATAAGCCTCAAAACGCTGGGAAAACCGCTTATTCACACTCTCAGATTGCATACAGTGCACAAAAGAGGAAAGGCTCTCCCGACAGGAAATTATGGGTTTCAACCATAATGTTTGTTTACTAATATTGTAAAGTAAACAACTTTCATGTCCGTGTGGCTGAGTGCTTAGTTTGTCTTGTCCTGGTCAGATATAGCAGTATTAAGCCATTCTGAGCTGAATAAGCCTCAAAACGCTGGAAAACCGCTTATTCACACTCTCAGATTGCATACAGTGCACAAAAGAGGGAAAGGCTCTCCCGACAGGAAATTATGGTTTCAACCATAATGTTTGTTTACTAATATTGTAAAGTAAACAACTTTCATGTCCGTGTGGCTGAGTGCTTAGTTTGTCTTGTCCTGGTCAGATATAGCAGTATTAAGCCATTCTGAGCTGAATAAGCCTCAAAACGCTGGGAAAACCGCTTATTCACACTCTCAGATTGCATACAGTGCACAAAAGAGGGAAAGGCTCTCCCGACAGGAAATTATGGTTTCAACCATAATGTTTGTTTACTAATATTGTAAAGTAAACAACTTTCATGTCCGTGTGGCTGAGTGCTTAGTTTGTCTTGTCCTGGTCAGATATAGCAGTATTAAGCCATTCTGAGCTGAATAAGCCTCAAAACGCTGGAAAACCGCTTATTCACCGAATGAGCTTGCATACAGTGCACAAAAGAGGGAAAGGCTCTCCGGACAGGAAATTATGGTTTCAACCATAATGTTTGTTTATTATAATAGAAAAAAACTTTCATGTCCGTGTGGCTGAGTGCTTAGTTTGTCTTGTCCTGGTCAGATATAGCAGTATTAAGCCATTCTGAGCTGAATAAGCCTCAAAACGCTGGAAAACCGCTTATTCACGAATGAGCTTGCATACAGTGCACAAAAGAGGGAAAGGCTCTCCCGACAGGAAATTATGGTTTCAACCATAATGTTTGTTTATTATAATAGAAATTAGGAAACTTTCATGTCCGTGTGGCTGAGTGCTTAGTTTGTCTTGTCCTGGTCAGATATAGCAGTATTAAGCCATTCTGAGCTGAATAAGCCTCAAAACGCTGGGAAAACCGCTTATTCACACTCTCAGATTGCATACAGTGCACAAAAGAGGGAAAGGCTCTCCCGACAGGAAATTATGGTTTCAACCATAATGTTTGTTTACTAATATTGTAAAGTAAACAACTTTCATGTCCGTGTGGCTGAGTGCTTAGTTTGTCTTGTCCTGGTCAGATATAGCAGTATTAAGCCATTCTGAGCTGAATAAGCCTCAAACGCTGGAAAACCGCTTATTCACCGAATGAGCTTGCATACAGTGCACAAAAGAGGGAAAGGCTCTCCGACAGGAAATTATGGTTTCAACCATAATGTTTGTTTTATAATAGAAATTAGGAAACTTTCATGTCCGTGTGGCTGAGTGCTTAGTTTGTCTTGTCCTGGTCAGATATAGCAGTATTAAGCCATTCTGAGCTGAATAAGCCTCAAAACGCTGGAAAACCGCTTATTCACAATGAGCTTGCATACAGTGCACAAAAGAGGGAAAGGCTCTCCGGACAGGAAATTATGGTTTCAACCATAATGTTTGTTTATTATAATAGAAATTAAAACTTTCATGTCCGTGTGGCTGAGTGCTTAGTTTGTCTTGTCCTGGTCAGATATAGCAGTATTAAGCCATTCTGAGCTGAATAAGCCTCAAAACGCTGGGAAAACCGCTTATTCACACTCTCAGATTGCATACAGTGCACAAAAGAGGGAAAGGCTCTCCCGACAGGAAATTATGGTTTCAACCATAATGTTTGTTTACTAATATTGTAAAGTAAACAACTTTCATGTCCGTGTGGCTGAGTGCTTAGTTTGTCTTGTCCTGGTCAGATATAGCAGTATTAAGCCATTCTGAGCTGAATAAGCCTCAAAACGCTGGAAAACCGCTTATTCACCGAATGAGCTTGCATACAGTGCACAAAAGAGGGAAAGGCTCTCCGGACAGGAAATTATGGTTTCAACCATAATGTTTGTTTATTATAATTGTAATTAAAAACTTTCATGTCCGTGTGGCTGAGTGCTTAGTTTGTCTTGTCCTGGTCAGATATAGCAGTATTAAGCCATTCTGAGCTGAATAAGCCTCAAAACGCTGGAAAAACCGCTTATTCACAATGAGCTTGCATACAGTGCACAAAAGAGGGAAAGGCTCTCCGACAGGAAATTATGGTTTCAACCATAATGTTTGTTTATTATAATAGAAATTAAAACTTTCATGTCCGTGTGGCTGAGTGCTTAGTTTGTCTTGTCCTGGTCAGATATAGCAGTATTAAGCCATTCTGAGCTGAATAAGCCTCAAAACGCTGGGAAAACCGCTTATTCACACTCTCAGATTGCATACAGTGCACAAAAGAGGGAAAGGCTCTCCGACAGGAAATTATGGTTTCAACCATAATGTTTGTTTACTAATATTGAAAGTAAACAACTTTCATGTCCGTGTGGCTGAGTGCTTAGTTTGTCTTGTCCTGGTCAGATATAGCAGTATTAAGCCATTCTGAGCTGAATAAGCCTCAAAACGCTGGAAAACCGCTTATTCACCGAATGAGCTTGCATACAGTGCACAAAAGAGGGAAAGGCTCTCCGACAGGAAATTATGGTTTCAACCATAATGTTTGTTTATTATAATAGAAATTAAAAACTTTCATGTCCGTGTGGCTGAGTGCTTAGTTTGTCTTGTCCTGGTCAGATATAGCAGTATTAAGCCATTCTGAGCTGAATAAGCCTCAAAACGCTGGAAAACCGCTTATTCACCGAATCAGATTGCATACAGTGCACAAAAGAGGGAAAGGCTCTCCGACAGGAAATTATGGTTTCAACCATAATGTTTGTTTATTATAATAGAAATAAAAACTTTCATGTCCGTGTGGCTGAGTGCTTAGTTTGTCTTGTCCTGGTCAGATATAGCAGTATTAAGCCATTCTGAGCTGAATAAGCCTCAAAACGCTGGGAAAACCGCTTATTCACACTCTCAGATTGCATACAGTGCACAAAAGAGGGAAAGGCTCTCCCGACAGGAAATTATGGTTTCAACCATAATGTTTGTTTACTAATATTGTAAAGTAAACAACTTTCATGTCCGTGTGGCTGAGTGCTTAGTTTGTCTTGTCCTGGTCAGATATAGCAGTATTAAGCCATTCTGAGCTGAATAAGCCTCAAAACGCTGGAAAACCGCTTATTCACCGAATGAGCTTGCATACAGTGCACAAAAGAGGGAAAGGCTCTCCGACAGGAAATTATGGTTTCAACCATGTTTGTTTATTATAATAGAAATTAAAACTTTCATGTCCGTGTGGCTGAGTGCTTAGTTTGTCTTGTCCTGGTCAGATATAGCAGTATTAAGCCATTCTGAGCTGAAATAAGCCTCAAAACGCTGGCCGCTTATTCACACTCTCAGATTGCATACAGTGCACAAAAGAGGGAAAGGCTCTCCGACAGGAAATTATGGTTTCAACCATAATGTTTGTTTACTAATATTGTAAATAAAAACTTTCATGTCCGTGTGGCTGAGTGCTTAGTTTGTCTTGTCCTGGTCAGATATAGCAGTATTAAGCCATTCTGAGCTGAATAAGCCTCAAAACGCTGGAAAACCGCTTATTCACACTCTCAGATTGCATACAGTGCACAAAAGAGGGAAAGGCTCTCCCGACAGGAAATTATGGTTTCAACCATAATGTTTGTTTACTAATATTGTAAAGTAAACAACTTTCATGTCCGTGTGGCTGAGTGCTTAGTTTGTCTTGTCCTGGTCAGATATAGCAGTATTAAGCCATTCTGAGCTGAATAAGCCTCAAAACGCTGGAAAACCGCTTATTCACACTCTCAGATTGCATACAGTGCACAAAAGAGGGAAAGGCTCTCCCGACAGGAATTATGGTTTCAACCATAATGTTTGTTTTACTAATATTGTAAAGTAAACAACTTTCATGTCCGTGTGGCTGAGTGCTTAGTTTGTCTTGTCCTGGTCAGATATAGCAGTATTAAGCCATTCTGAGCTGAATAAGCCTCAAAACGCTGGAAAACCGCTTATTCACCTGAGCTTGCATACAGTGCACAAAAGAGGGAAAGGCTCTCCGACAGGAAATTATGGTTTCAACCATAATGTTTGTTTATTATAATAGTAAAGTAAAACTTTCATGTCCGTGTGGCTGAGTGCTTAGTTTGTCTTGTCCTGGTCAGATATAGCAGTATTAAGCCATTCTGAGCTGAATAAGCCTCAAAACGCTGGGAAAACCGCTTATTCACCTGAGCTTGCATACAGTGCACAAAAGAGGGAAAGGCTCTCCGACAGGAAATTATGGTTTCAACCATAATGTTTGTTTATTATAATAGAAATTAAAAAACTTTCATGTCCGTGTGGCTGAGTGCTTAGTTTGTCTTGTCCTGGTCAGATATAGCAGTATTAAGCCATTCTGAGCTGAATAAGCCTCAAAACGCTGGAAAACCGCTTATTCACCGAATGAGCTTGCATACAGTGCACAAAAGAGGGAAAGGCTCTCCGACAGGAAATTATGGTTTCAACCATAATGTTTGTTTATTATAATAGAAATTAAAAACTTTCATGTCCGTGTGGCTGAGTGCTTAGTTTGTCTTGTCCTGGTCAGATATAGCAGTATTAAGCCATTCTGAGCTGAATAAGCCTCAAAACGCTGGAAAACCGCTTATTCACCGAATGAGCTTGCATACAGTGCACAAAAGAGGGAAAGGCTCTCCGACAGGAAATTATGGTTTCAACCATAATGTTTGTTACTTTCATGTCCGTGTGGCTGAGTGCTTAGTTTGTCTTGTCCTGGTCAGATATAGCAGTATTAAGCCATTCTGAGCTGAATAAGCCTCAAAACGCTGGAAAACCGCTTATTCACGATTGCATACAGTGCACAAAAGAGGGAAAGGCTCTCCCGACAGGAAATTATGGTTTCAACCATAATGTTTGTTTACTAATATTGTAAAGTAAACAACTTTCATGTCCGTGTGGCTGAGTGCTTAGTTTGTCTTGTCCTGGTCAGATATAGCAGTATTAAGCCATTCTGAGCTGAATAAGCCTCAAAACGCTGGAAAACCGCTTATTCACCGAATGAGCTTGCATACAGTGCACAAAAGAGGGAAAGGCTCTCCGGACAGGAAATTATGGTTTCAACCATAATGTTTGTTTACTAATATTGTAAAGTAAACAACTTTCATGTCCGTGTGGCTGAGTGCTTAGTTTGTCTTGTCCTGGTCAGAGATATAGCAGTATTAAGCCATTCTGAGCTGAATAAGCCTCAAAACGCTCGGAAAACCGCTTATTCACCGAATGAGCTTGCATACAGTGCACAAAAGAGGGAAAGGCTCTCCCGGACAGGAAATTATGGTTTCAACCATAATGTTGTTTATATAATAGAAATTAGGAAACTTCATGTCCGTGTGGCTGAGTGCTTAGTTTGTCTTGTCCTGGTCAGATATAGCAGTATTTAAGCCATTCTGAGCTGAATAAGCCTCAAAACGCTGGGAAAACCGTTTATTCACACTCTCAGACTGGCATACAGTGCACAAAAGAGGGAAAGGCTCTCCCGACAGGAATTATGGTTTCAACCATAATGTTTGTTTACTAATATTGTAAAAGTAAACAACTTTCATGTCCGTGTGGCTGAGTGCTTAGTTTGTCTTGTCCTGGTCAGATATAGCAGTATTAAGCCATTCTGAGCTGAATAAGCCTCAAAACGCTCGGAAAACCGCTTATTCACGACTGCTCAGATGCATACAGTGCACAAAAGAGGGAAAGGCTCTCCCGACAGGAAATTATGGTTTCAACCATAATGTTTGTTTACTAATATTGTAAAGTAAACAACTTTCATGTCCGTGTGGCTGAGTGCTTAGTTTGTCTTGTCCTGGTCAGATATAGCAGTATTAAGCCATTCTGAGCTGAATAAGCCTCAAAACGCTCGGAAAACCGCTTATTCACCGAATGAGCTTGCATACAGTGCACAAAAGAGGGAAAGGCTCTCCCGGACAGGAAATTATGGTTTCAACCATAATGTTTGTTTATTATAATAGAAATTAGGAAACTTTCATGTCCGTGTGGCTGAGTGCTTAGTTTGTCTGTCCTGGTCAGATATAGCAGTATTAAGCCATTCTGAGCTGAATAAGCCTCAAAACGCTGGGGAAAACCGCTTATTCACACTCTCAGATTGCATACAGTGCACAAAAGAGGGAAGGCTCTCCCGACAGGAAATTATGGTTTCAACCATAATGTTTGTTTATAATATTGTAAAGTAAACAACTTTCATGTCCGTGTGGCTGAGTGCTTAGTTTGTCTTGTCCTGGTCAGATATAGCAGTATTAAGCCATTCTGAGCTGAATAAGCCTCAAACGCTCGGAAAACCGCTTATTCACCGACTTCAGCTTGCATACAGTGCACAAAAGAGGGAAAGGCTCTCCGGACAGGAAATTATGGTTTCAACCATAATGTTTGTTTACTAATAATTGTAAATTAGGAAACTTTCATGTCCGTGTGGCTGAGTGCTTAGTTTGTCTTGTCCTGGTCAGATATAGCAGTATTAAGCCATTCTGAGCTGAATAAGCCTCAAAACGCTGGGAAAACCGCTTATTCACCGAATGAGCTTGCATACAGTGCACAAAAGAGGGAAAGGCTCTCCCGACAGGAAATTATGGTTTCAACCATAATGTTTGTTTATTATAATAGAAATTAGGAAACTTTCATGTCGTGTGGCTGAGTGCTTAGTTTGTCTTGTCCTGGTCAGATATAGCAGTATTAAGCCATTCTGAGCTGAATAAGCCTCAAAACGCTGGGAAAACCGCTTATTCACACTCTCAGACTGCATACAGTGCACAAAAGAGGGAAAGGCTCTCCCGACAGGAAATTATGGTTTCAACCATAATGTTTGTTTACTAATATTGTAAAGTAAACAACTTTCATGTCCGTGTGGCTGAGTGCTTAGTTTGTCTTGTCCTGGTCAGATATAGCAGTATTAAGCCATTCTGAGCTGAATAAGCCTCAAAACGCTCGGAAAACCGCTTATTCACCGAATGAGCTTGCATACAGTGCACAAAAGAGGGAAAGGCTCTCCGGACAGGAAATTATGGTTTCAACCATAATGTTTGTTTATTATAATAGAAATTAGGAAACTTTCATGTCCGTGTGGCTGAGTGCTTAGTTTGTCTTGTCCTGGTCAGATATAGCAGTATTAAGCCATTCTGAGCTGAATAAGCCTCAAACGCTGGGAAAACCGCTTATTCACACTCTCAGATTGCATACAGTGCACAAAAGAGGGAAAGGCTCTCCCGACAGGAAATTATGGTTTCAACCATAATGTTTGTTTACTAATATTGTAAAGTAAACAACTTTCATGTCCGTGTGGCTGAGTGCTTAGTTTGTCTTGTCCTGGTCAGATATAGCAGTATTAAGCCATTCTGAGCTGAATAAGCCTCAAAACGCTGGGGAAAACCGCTTATTCACACTCTCAGATTGCATACAGTGCACAAAAGAGGGAAAGGCTCTCCCGACAGGAAATTATGGTTTCAACCATAATGTTTGTTTACTAATATTGTAAAGTAAACAACTTTCATGTCCGTGTGGCTGAGTGCTTAGTTTGTCTTGTCCTGGTCAGATATAGCAGTATTAAGCCATTCTGAGCTGAATAAGCCTCAAAACGCTCGGAAAACCGCTTATTCACCGAATGAGCTTGCATACAGTGCACAAAAGAGGGAAAGGCTCTCCCGGACAGGAAATTATGGTTTCAACCATAATGTTTGTTTATTATAATAGAAATTAGGAAACTTTCATGTCCGTGTGGCTGAGTGCTTAGTTTGTCTTGTCCTGGTCAGATATAGCAGTATTAAGCCATTCTGAGCTGAATAAGCCTCAAAACGCTCGGAAAACCGCTTATTCACCGAATGAGCTTGCATACAGTGCACAAAAGAGGGAAAGGCTCTCCGGACAGGAAATTATGGTTTTCAACCATAATGTTTGTTTATTATAATAGAAATTAGGAAACTTTCATGTCCGTGTGGCTGAGTGCTTAGTTTGTCTTGTCCTGGTCAGATATAGCAGTATTAAGCCATTCTGAGCTGAATAAGCCTCAAAACGCTGGGAAAACCGCTTATTCACACTCTCAGATTGCATACAGTGCACAAAAGAGGGAAAGGCTCTCCCGACAGGAAATTATGGTTTCAACCATAATGTTTGTTTACTAATATTGTAAAGTAAACAACTTTCATGTCCGTGTGGCTGAGTGCTTAGTTTGTCTTGTCCTGGTCAGATATAGCAGTATTAAGCCATTCTGAGCTGAATAAGCCTCAAAACGCTGGAAAACCGCTTATTCACCGAATGAGCTTGCATACAGTGCACAAAAGAGGGAAAGGCTCTCCGGACAGGAAATTATGGTTTCAACCATAATGTTTGTTTATTATAATAGAAATTAGGAAACTTTCATGTCCGTGTGGCTGAGTGCTTAGTTTGTCTTGTCCTGGTCAGATATAGCAGTATTAAGCCATTCTGAGCTGAATAAGCCTCAAAACGCTGGAAAACCGCTTATTCACACGAATGAGCTTGCATACAGTGCACAAAAGAGGGAAAGGCTCTCCGACAGGAAATTATGGTTTCAACCATAATGTTTGTTTATTATAATAGAAATTAAAACTTTCATGTCCGTGTGGCTGAGTGCTTAGTTTGTCTTGTCCTGGTCAGATATAGCAGTATTAAGCCATTCTGAGCTGAATAAGCCTCAAAACGCTGGAAAACCGCTTATTCACACTCTCAGTTGCATACAGTGCACAAAAGAGGGAAAGGCTCTCCGACAGGAAATTATGGTTTCAACCATAATGTTTGTTTACTAATATTGTAAAGTAAACAACTTTCATGTCCGTGTGGCTGAGTGCTTAGTTTGTCTTGTCCTGGTCAGATATAGCAGTATTAAGCCATTCTGAGCTGAATAGCCTCAAAACGCTGGAAAACCGCTTATTCACCGAATGAGCTTGCATACAGTGCACAAAAGAGGGAAAGGCTCTCCGACAGGAAATTATGGTTTCAACCATAATGTTTGTTTATTAATAATAGAAATTAGGAAACTTTCATGTCCGTGTGGCTGAGTGCTTAGTTTGTCTGTCCTGGTCAGATATAGCAGTATTAAGCCATTCTGAGCTGAATAAGCCTCAAAACGCTGGAAAACCTTATTCACACTCTGAGCTTGCATACAGTGCACAAAAGAGGGAAAGGCTCTCCCGACAGGAAATTATGGTTTCAACCATAATGTTTGTTTTAATATTGTAAAGTAAACAACTTTCATGTCCGTGTGGCTGAGTGCTTAGTTTGTCTTGTCCTGGTCAGATATAGCAGTATTAAGCCATTCTGAGCTGAATAAGCCTCAAAACGCTGGGAAAACCGCTTATTCACACTCTCAGATTGCATACAGTGCACAAAAGAGGGAAAGGCTCTCCCGACAGGAAATTATGGTTTCAACCATAATGTTTG
>NW_026118046.1:0-41151 GCF_001640805.2 Lates calcarifer
TTTTTGACGCTGCTTTTGTGTCTCACAGGGGACAGAAGGTCAGTAATGTAACCATGTAATGCTCAGTATATGAAGTCTAAACACAAGGCCAATTAATTTTTAACAAAATGAAGGATGCTAGCACACACACACCTCCAGTCTGTTTGCTATTATATATCAACACTGATATGGTTTCCCTGCCCTGATGAAGTGTCAGTCTTACTCAGGCCTGTATCTGTGTAAAGTTGTGTTTTTCCCACATGGCACGTTGTCATGGTACATTTTGTACTAAGAGGTGGCTACATTACTGGTAGCTATGCATGTTTCCATTGGAATGTCTAGTGCAGCTTATATGGTGTAGTTGTCCGTTGATGAGTGTGTTTGTGTGTATGTATGTGCGTGACCGGCGGTTGGAGCAGTGTTCTGGTGATACTTTTGTAGGACGACTTTCTACGGTTGCATGGAAAACCGTCAACCATACTTGTTACTGTGCTCTGCTTGTTCTCAGTGCCTGCTTTTGAGCTCAGCCCTCTAAAAAGTGCACATCGCTTTCTTTCAGTGTCCAGGTCTGTTTTCTTGGCCTGTTGAACATGTAGTGAATGTATGCTATTCTTACTGGTATTCCATCAAACAGTTGGAGGAGCTTATTTTTGGTCAAGCTGTGAGTCATTTGCTTGGAACGAATTCGCCTCAAGTAGGCTACTACCTCCCTTTGATATTCATCCTATATTTCATATATCCCCCATTTTAAATTGTGTCCAAAGGCAAAATCTGCAATTCCTAATTCTGTTCTACAAAACATGAGCTAACCAGCTCTATGTTTGACCTGAGACAAAGCTTTAACTCACTTCAGTTAAGAGTGACACAGTCAATTCTGACCGGATATCCTTAAATAGACATTTTAGATCAGGCAGATCTTAGATCACAGAGATGTTGGGCTAACCTGTTAATACAGACGCATTACAAAGACAGTGCAGGGTTTACCTGCCTGACACAGACTTTCCTGTTCTGCTCATGCATTCCTGCCTTACATGATTGCAGTGGGTGTGGTCTGAGAGACTTTGGCTGCTGGCAGCCTTGGAAAATATATGAATTTATTGTTGTAGATTGTATTCAAGAAGCGTCAGGATGATATAGTAAATGTAGCACATGTATTGAAGTAACCCTTGGTATCGAACACGGTGTTCAGTTTGGGAAACATAACTGCTAAGGTCAAACGGTCATTGAAGTATACTTTCTCTCTCCCTCCTGCTCACAGAACCTTGCCAACACAATGTTGCTTTTGACTTAAATGTTTGAAAAATGTTTACATCCTACACTGATACTATTTAATCTTAAGGTATTCATATGTCTTATTAGAAATAATAAAACTAAATGAAGACTAGTTTATCGAAACATAACTTCTCTGCTGTGGTGAAGACATGCACTGGGAGAGTACAGTATGCTGTGTACAGTATTTAACAATTCCATTTGTTGTTATGAATAGTTGATAAGTATATAGTCTTGAAAAAAAGAAAGCAAAAATAAAAATGACTTATTTATGAGCCTGCTTCATTCTGTTTCTTAAATCTGTCAAAGAGTGAACTCTCAACTCAGCTGTCTGGCCTGTTTTATCACCCACACACCCTCATGCTGTGCCTTATTGTGACTGGCCTCTATCCAGAGAAAGAAGAGTGACTTACAATGGTCGACTGACAGGTGAACAGTGTATTGCCTTCCTCTTCCTGGTTTTTACACAGTCTCCTCCTGCCTGACTGCTCAGATGCTCGGTGGCAGCCAGCCCTGCACCCACAGGTTTTTAAGCACTAAACAATGTTGCAAGTGTTTTACTCTTGACATGAGTCCATGTGGTTAGGCACGGAGCCGAAACCACAGCGAACCACGCAGAGCATCAGAGGTCAAATAATTACTAAATAAACTGCAGTTGAGCTGCAGTCACAGTATCCAACCATAACCTCTCTCCAGTGACCTTTTGTGTAGGTCTGCTGTGCCTATAGCAATTGATTTTGCATTATTCTCTCAAGGAACAAAAGGCGGCAGTTTGAACTATGTAGGCCACCTGCAAACCCTTTCACCTGTTTCACTCTGTAGTGAGCTGCTAGGCGACAGCATGGGTGGTGACTATGGCAACTAAAGAAAGACAGGTTGCTCATTTTAAATATAGTCTGCTGGAGGCAAGAAAGATCAGGTGCCAGATGAATTAACAAGGCGTGTGGTTTGAAATTAATTTTTGAATAAATAAAAAGTAACACAGTATTCCACTGATGTGGCACTAAAAGGCAGCATAGTGCTCTAGGCCATTTTCATGACTGGCCAGACTCCCGACTGAGCTTTCATGTATCTATTTATTTATTTGTCAATACAATTCAAATCTTAACATTACCACTAGGTTTTGGCCCTAACTCGTGTTTAGTTCAGGCAGCAAAGACATGAGATTTAACTTCCAGCATTCATGGCTCAGCCACATCAAATATATCTCTGGCTTCATTTAATTAGATAGAGGTCCTTGGCTAGCACTCTGATGGATTAACAAGTGGAACAAACTCATTTCAATGATAAGAATTATTACAGTAATTATGATTACTGCCTCATTAATTGCTATACAGTCTGCAGTTGTCTGAGAGGGAGAGAGCACGTCTGTTTTCTGTGTCTGGCTCTCAACACCAGTCTGCAGCGCTGCATAGATCTGCAGTGCATACAGATTTGGTGATAGGGAATAATGTTTAAGAAATAATAACCCCTTATGCTGCAGTAAATATGATTAAACAACTGATTAAACTGATTGACATTTAATTATGCAACAAAGAGGAACAAACAGGTACGCTGAGTAATAATACATCTTTTATAGTTTATGCAGATTTTATTGTAACATTGAAGTATCTCACTCTGAGGTCTAGAAATTGTGCAGGAATATCAAGCTGCTACTGTTAATAAACACAACAAAAAAAGTAAAATATTATTTAGTTAAATGTAACTTCTGTCCTCAGTGGTAAATACATCTGTAGCTGTTAAAAGAGCTCCCTCTGCAGACTCGAGGCTACATTTCTGTAAACTGTGATTCTAAAATACTCAAAAACACAAGCTTACAGGTTTACTGCACATCCACAGCATCTCTAATAAATCAATGAAACATCTGCAGTTTTAATCTATAAACCATGTTTAAAAACTCTTTTGGCATTAAACTGTGACCATTTTAGTTCATGCACTGTGCTTCATACACAGATTATGTGTTTGTGAGCAACTTGAAAATAAGTTAATTAATATTAAGAAAAGGGTAATTGACAGCAAATTTATATCAGATTGTTTTTGCTGTGTTAATATAAAATTGATATTTCCCAACAAAAAATGAACTGGGTAAAACTTTTGAGCACTTGAAATATGAAATGTGGGGAATTCTCAACAAATTACTTCATGCACTTTCTGTTTCTCCCCAGAATGATGGACTTTATTCATCTGCTTGCAGGCTTGTATCTGTTGATTACAAATACACTATTACAAGAAAATGCATAATTGCAACCTGTTATATTTCCAAGAGGCAGGAGAGGTGGAGTGTAATTTCTGCAGCATTTGCATGTTTTTTTTTTCTCACTCTCTGAAAAACATGCAGCGATGTTGTAAAATCTGCTGATTAATTCCACTGTTTGCATCAACTTTTATTGTGTAACTTGTCTTATCATTTGCTGCGAGGGGTTGACTCAGTTGTGAATAATTAGCTCAGCTGAAGTTCTGCTGGTTAAATTTTACACAGGTCAGAGAGCTGTTGAAGAAAGTCAAGCGAGGGTAAAGAAATCGGTCATGAGTGTGTCCTCTGTCTTCAGCCACTAGTTGGAGACAAACAGCTATCCACTGGTTTAGAAAAGACATCCAGTTACAGCTTTATGTGTGGATCAGCAGCAGAGTTGCACACGAGTTTTGAGGAGCTGTGGCACAGCTTTAAAACAGATCTCACCAAGACCAGTAATACTGAACTGTTACTGATGAAGCTGCTGTTTCCTGTTGCTGAGAGCACAGGTCCAGTTCTGCAACAGAGTGTCACTGCTGAGGTCGATTAAACCATGAAGTGTTTTCAAATCACCTTTATTCCCTTTATACATCAGAAAGACTGTACCAAAGTCACCCAGTCCCTCTGCTGTTCACTGCCGCTTCCTCTTCACGTTACAAAGAGAAAACATCATTATAATGAGTGCGCTTATGCCATCTAGCGACAAGATGTTGTAATGACTCCACAAGCCACCACGAGGGGAGATAACCACCAGGTGATTTAAGGGGAGGGGTGTTAGCAAAATTTAAAAATAAAAGTATTAAAAAATAAATAAACACCCCCCTAACCTCACGTGCACACAGTAATCGTGCAGTAACTACCTAAAATAACTTTACTTCGGCGCTGCAAAGATATTGTCCAAAACTAGTCACCGGGGTCACTGTGGGTGGGTGGAGTAAACTATCTCGTCGACACTATAATAAGATCTTGACTCAACATGGCGGCTTTTTTGACTGTGTCAATAAACCGGACAGGAAGCTGAACCCACTGAAGCGCAGGTAACTAGAGAAGTTTACAATGTCATTTATTCTCAGACTTCACCACACCAACAGCTCCTGACACGAAAAGAAACAAAGACAAGTGGCCGTCTCTCATAATGCCGGCTAGTTTAAATAGCTAACTAGTGTAACTAGCTAGCTAGTTAGTTTAGCTAGTTAGTTACACTAGCTAGCTTGCTAGCTGACATTAATTACATCCAATGTCAGACTGATCAACTTGAACTTAAGTTGAAATGCTTTTCTTTCTTTCTCTCTTTTATTTTCTCAATTCATGTTGTGTAAATGGTTTAAATTCAGGT
The DNA here is from genome assembly GCF_001640805.2 of Lates calcarifer. Taxonomy (NCBI): domain Eukaryota; kingdom Metazoa; phylum Chordata; class Actinopteri; family Centropomidae; genus Lates; species Lates calcarifer. Next base: position 4,818 of record NW_026118046.1, read on the forward strand.
TAAAATGAGGTACTCCTGTTTATTTTTTTATTGTAATAATATGCTAGCTTGCACTTGCACATGCATCAGTTGACCCTGTGTTTACTTTCCTTGCTGACACAGATGAAAATGCAGAGACTGCATCAAGGATTCATTATGGGAAAGGAAGAGATGAGAAGACTGACAGAAAAAGAAAGGAAGAAGCTGATGGAGCTGAGAGAGGAAAAGCAGGTAATGTCCATTCTGTCCAGTAACATTTTTTTTCTGAATAATGTTTAATGCACTGAATTATCTTGTTCAAGTTAAGTAGTACCTGTGCTACTATTGCAGATGCACATTGCAGATATATGATACAGATACAATCTCAAAATCAACTTTATCTGAACCCAATCTCAGAATTGCTAAACAAAACACTTTAATGCATTTAAATCTCATTTTATTGTCATTGTAGTTTTATTCCTGGTTCAGATTGAATCTCTGAATTCATTTTTTAAATGATCTTGTGCACTCTTAGTGGAATGCCAGACGTACAAAGCTTGCAGCCAAAAACCACCAGGTCAAAAATTTACTCAAAGAGGTAACAACGTGTTCCTGTATGATGCACACAACAGAGCTGAAAGAACTCCTGGGCAAGAGACAGAATTAAATATTTGTATAGTTTTTTTGACCTTGTGTTTCTCAGTACTGCAGGGCACTATTGTTTATTGACAACATTTGAAATGAAATAAAATGAAATGACACCTTAACGTAGAGAAAACTCTTAAACAAATAACTGCAAAAATAAACAGTTGTGTTAATTAACTAAAAATACTGAAGTCTGAATTTATACACTCAGTTTTATCTGTAGATGAGGAGGCGACAATGGATTACAATTATTATAAATAAATTCATAAATATTATAACAACAAATTACTAGTATATTATTTTATTTATAATACACAGTTGGTAGCTCCTACTGATCTGTAATTTTCTTAATTGCTGACATGGAAAACATTCTAATTAAAACAAAATTCTTCAAACTGTAGCCTTCATCTGGGGTTGTTGTTCAGAACCTCTGGACGTCTTGTTGTGGCCTGAATAACACAAAAGGAATCATATATTAATGTCAAAATTTTAACTGTGATCTTACATTTATCTGTCCTTGTACTCCAGAATTTTCTGCGTATGGTAGTTACATAGACTTCATATATGTCATACCAGAATAGTAAACAAGAATACCTGCAATCGGGGTGTCAACATTTTGTAAATGTGGCCTAAAACCCCCTGATGTGTAAGTGCCTGCCAATCCCAAGTTGTGATCCCCTGGGTAAAAGAATATGATCATGTAGAAACTGCAAATGTTAAAGAGTCCTTACTGAGAAATTGTTTGCTGAATACATCAGTGATTACTTAAAAAAAGGACACACCTGTATCAGAGAAATCAAAGAAATCTTCCTCGAAAGCAGACAGTCTTCTGTCATAGGAGTTGATCCTTTTCAGAAATAGAGAGAATTTGATTAGTTTCACATCACTTTTTGTAACTTTATCACAACATTTTTGACCAATTTGCATATATTGGGAGTTACATTTAAGGTATCATAACTCACCAAACTCCCTTATATTTCTTTATGACAATGACAGCAATGACAATGATAATCAAGATCAGGAGTGCTGCTGCCAATGAGCCAAATAGTGCTCCATAGAAACCTGGACCGCGACGGAAGAGGTCACACTGTGGACCATAAAACTGCTCCAGGCTAGACTCAAAGCAGCTGGTTTAAAGAGCCACAACAGGGAATTACATCGATTGAAAATGTAATATTACATGCAAAAATATTCAGTGTATTTCACCTTATTGCAATTAAAATAAAAGCATATGTTTTGTCTTACCTACAGGTAGGCCCTTTGTGAATGTCGTTATGACATATGCCATGTTGATGACAGTAATCAGGATTTGTTTTGCAAGGTCCAACACACTGCCATTGACCATTATCAATCTCAGCAGTGTAGTTAGCAAGCTGAGAGCAGTTAATAAATGGCTTCAGGTCTGTAATATCTGGTTGATTTAAATAAAAGTGTCATAATAGTACCATTGTAAACGCACACAAACACACAAAATTTGGATAAATGCTGAATGAAGAAATACTGACTGTACAAAGCAGCAATGCTTCAAAACTTACTGGTAATTGTAGGCTGGTGGAAAGAGATTCCATTTAACACTGCACCGCTGCTATTAAAGGCCTGAGAAATATTTTTGAGGTTATTTGTATCATTTAAGATATCAGTCAACACCCTATCAAGCTGAGTGTTGACAAACTGGATTTGAGTTTCGTTGTTGGGATAGCTGTACTCCGCCACACTCTTAGCAACAACGCTTCCTTCTCTACAGTGGGAAAATAGAAGAAAATTACCAAAAGAAATCAGCCTTTACTTGATGAAAAATTATCTTAAATCAGTAATGTTTAGTAAAAACCTACGTTAGCTTGATGACTTGTACTTTTTTGAAGGTTTGTGGATCTGCTTGTTTGCATAGGGCTTCAAGCTGGAACGCAGACCAAATGTTATTAAACCACAGATATGGCAATGAGTCCACATTTCTGGATATAAACATTGAAAACAGTGGGGAGCTAAACATACGTCATGCAACAATGAAAATAAATGTTGTACCTGTGGTACTAATGTGTTGATGAATTCTAATGATTGAGGTGAGCTTAAGTTGTTAAAAGCTGGCTGAAAAGATGTCTGGATTTCCAAAGTAATATTTGCATTTCGAGTTGGTACTGCTTCGTTATCTACAAAAAATATGACACTGTTATATTGACACTGAAATAAAATTATACAATGAATTAAAATTTTACAGTCAAAACTTGGGTAACAAAACTAACAAATATGAAAAGCAAACAAACATAAAATTAGCATATTACTGAAAGCCTATAACTAAGTTTTGCATTGAAATATTCTCAGTTAATGAATATGAAGAATTTCATTTGGGGGTGGAAATCTCACCAATATGAGCCAGAGGTGTCATTTTGTCCAAAGGAGCAGATATCACCAAAGACAAAGTTTTGACAGTGACAATGACATTTTCCAAGTGTTGAGTTGAACTCGCAGGTACCCCCAACGCACCTTTTGTTGGGGGCACCACAATGCTCGTCGCTACACTGAGGAGTTGTAGATGGTGTTTCCGGAGTTGTTCTTGTACTTTCAGCGTTGTGGGTTGTTGAGGATTGTCTTATGGTTGTTGCTTCACTTGTGGGAAGAGTAGTGGACACGACTGACCCTGTAGTTTCAGTTGTTGTTGTGGCAGCCACTGGTGATGTTGAAGGAGTCGTTGCAACTTTGGTGGGAGTTGCACTTTCTGGAGTTAGTCTTGTACTTTCAGTATTGTGAGTGGTTGAAGATTGTCTCATGGTTGTTGCTTCACTTGTGGGAAGAGTAGTGGACACAACTAACACTGTAGTTTCAGTTGTTGATGTGGAAGACACTGGTGATGTTAATGGAGTTGTTGCACTTTCCAGAGTTGTTGTTGTACTTTCAGTATTGTGGGTTGTTGAGGATTGCCTCATGGTTGTTGCTTCACTTGTGGGAAGACTACTGGAGAAGACTGACACTGTAGTTTCAGTTGTTAATGTGGATGACACTGGTGATGTTGAAGGAGTCGTTGCAATTTTGGTGGGAGTTGCACTTTCCTGAGTTGTTCTTGTACTTTCATCGTTGTGAGTGGTTGAAGATTGTCTCATGGTTGTTGCTTCACTTGTGGGAAGAGTAGTGGACACGACTGACCCTGTAGTTTCAGTTGTTGTGGCAGCCACTGGTGATGTTGAAGGAGTCGTTGCAACTTTGGTGGGAGTCATACTTTCCAGAGTTGTTCTTGTACTTTCAGTATTGTGGGTTGTTGAGGATTGTCTTATGGTTGTTGCTTCACTTGTGGGAAGAGTAGTGGACACGACTGACCCTGTAGTTTCAGTTGTTGATGTGGAAGACACTGGTGATGTTGATGGAGTTGTTGAACTTTCCAGAGTTGTTGTTGTACTTTCAGTATTGTGAGTGGTTGAAGATTGTTTCATGGTTGTTGCTTCACTTGTGGGAAGACTACTGGACATGACTGACACTGTAGTTTCAGTTGTTAATGTGGATGACACTGGTGATGTTGAAGGAGTCGTTGCAACTTTGGTGGGAGTTGCACTTTCTGGAGTTAGTCTTGTACTTTCAGTATTGTGGGTTGTTGAGGATTGTCTTATGGTTGTTGCTTCACTTGTGGGAAGAGTAGTAGACACAACTAACACTGTAGTTTCAGTTGTTGATGTGGGAAGACACTGGTGATGTTGAAGGAGTTGTTGCACTTTCTAGAGTTGTTCTTGTACTTTCATCGTTGTGAGTGGTTGAAGATTGTCTCATGGTTGTTGCTTCACTTGTGGGAAGAGTAGTGGACACGACTGACCCTGTAGTTTCAGTTGTTGTGGCAGCCACTGGTGATGTTGAAGGAGTCGTTGCAACTTTGGTGGGAGTTGCACTTTCCATAGTTGTTCTTGTACTTTCAGTATTGTGAGTGGTTGAAGATTGTCTTATGGTTGTTGCTTCACTTGTGGGAAGAGTAGTAGACACAACTAACACTGTAGTTTCAGTTGTTGATGTGGAAGACACTGGTGATGTTGATGGAGTTGTTGCACTTTCTAGAGTTGTTGTACTTTCAGTATTGTGAGTGGTTGAAGATTGTCTCATGGTTGTTGCTTCACTTGTGGGAAGAGTAGTGGACACGACTGACCCTGTAGTTTCAGTTGTTGTTGTGGCAGACACTGGTGATGTTGAAGGAGTCGTTGCACTTTCTAGAGTTGTTGTTGTACTTTCAGTATTGTGAGTGGTTGAAGATTGTCTCATGGTTGTTGCTTCACTTGTGGGAAGAGTAGTGGACACAACTAACACTGTAGTTTCAGTTGTTGATGTGGAAGACACTGGTGATGTTAATGGAGTTGTTGCACTTTCCAGAGTTGTTGTTGTACTTTCAGTATTGTGGGTTGTTGAGGATTGCCTCATGGTTGTTGCTTCACTTGTGGGAAGACTACTGGAGACGACTGACACTGTAGTTTCAGTTGTTAATGTGGATGACACTGGTGATGTTGAAGGAGTCGTTGCAATTTTGGTGGGAGTTGCACTTTCCTGAGTTGTTCTTGTACTTTCATCGTTGTGAGTGGTTGAAAATTGTCTCATGGTTGTTGCTTCACTTGTGGGAAGAGTAGTGGACACGACTGACCCTGTAGTTTCAGTTGTTAATGTGGATGACATTGGTGATGTTGATGGAGTTGTTGCAACTTTGGTGGGAGTTGCACTTTCTGGAGTTAGTCTTGTACTTTCAGTATTGTGGGTTGTTGAGGATTGGCTTATGGTTGTTGCTTCACTTGTGGGAAGAGTAGTAGACACAACTAACACTGTAGTTTCAGTTGTTGATGTGGAAGACACTGGTGATGTTGATGGAGTTGTTGCACTTTCTAGAGTTGTTCTTGTACTTTCAGTATTGTGAGTGGTTGAAGATTGTCTCATGGTTGTTGCTTCACTTGTGGGAAGACTACTGGACACGACTGACACTGTAGTTTCAGTTGTTGATGTGGCAGACACTGGTGATGTTGAAGGAGTTGTTGCACTTTCCAGAGTTGTTGTTGTACTTTCAGTATTGTGGGTTGTTGAGGATTGTCTTATGGTTGTTGCTTCACTTGTGGGAAGAGTAGTGGACACGACTGACCCTGTAGTTTCAGTTGTTGATGTGGAAGACACTGGTGATGTTAATGGAGTTGTTGCACTTTCCAGAGTTGTTGTTGTACTTTCAGTATTGTGAGTGGTTGAAGATTGTTTCATGGTTGTTGCTTCACTTGTGGGAAGACTACTGGACATGACTGACACTGTAGTTTCAGTTGTTAATGTGGCAGCCACTGGGATGTTGAAGAGTCGTTGCAACTTTGGTGGGAGTTGCACTTTCCATAGTTGTTCTTGTACTTTCATCGTTGTGAGTGGTTGAAGATTGTCTCATGGTTGTTGCTTCACTTGTGGGAAGAGTAGTGGACACGACTGACCCTGTAGTTTCAGTTGTTAATGTGGATGACACTGGTGATGTTGATGGGAGTTGTTGCAACTTTGGTGGGAGTTGCACTTTCTGGAGTTAGTCTTGTACTTTCAGTATTGTGGGTTGTTGAGGATTGCTTATGGTTGTTGCTTCACTTGTGGGAAGAGTAGTAGACACAACTAACACTGTAGTTTCAGTTGTTGTTGTGGCAGACACTGGTGATGTTGAAGGAGTCGTTGCAACTTTGGTGGAGTTGCACTTTCCATAGTTGTTCTTGTACTTTCATCGTTGTGAGTGGTTGAAGATTGTCTCATGGTTGTTGCTTCACTTGTGGGAAGACTACTGGACATGACTGACACTGTAGTTTCAGTTGTTTGTTGTGGCAGCCACTGGTGATGTTGAAGGAGTCGTTGCAACTTTGGTGGGAGTCATACTTTCCAGAGTTGTTCTTGTACTTTCAGTATTGTGAGTGGTTGAAGATTGTTTCATGGTTGTTGCTTCACTTGTGGGAAGACTACTGGACATGACTGACACTGTAGTTTCAGTTGTTAATGTGGATGACACTGGTGATGTTGAAGGAGTTGTTGCACTTTCCAGAGTTGTTGTTGTACTTTCAGTATTGTGGGTTGTTGAGGATTGTCTTATGGTTGTTGCTTCACTTGTGGGAAGAGTAGTGGACACGACTGACCCTGTAGTTTCAGTTGTTGATGTGGAAGACACTGGTGATGTTAATGGAGTTGTTGCACTTTCCAGAGTTGTTGTTGACTTTCAGTATTGTGAGTGGTTGAAGATTGTTTCATGGTTGTTGCTTCACTTGTGGGAAGACTACTGGACATGACTGACACTGTAGTTTCAGTTGTTGATGTGGAAGACACTGGTGATGTTGAAGGAGTTGTTGCACTTTCTAGAGTTGTTCTTGTACTTTCAGTATTGTGAGTGGTTGAAGATTGTCTCATGGTTGTTGCTTCACTTGTGGGAAGACTACTGGACACGACTGACACTGTAGTTTCAGTTGCTGATGTGGAAGACACTGGTGATGAAGAGTTGTTGCACTTTCCAGAGTTGTTGTTGTACTTTCAGTATTGTGGGTTGTTGAGGATTGTCTCATGGTTGTTGCTTCACTTGTGGGAAGAGTAGTGGACACGACTGACCCTGTAGTTTCAGTTGTTGTTGTGGCAGCCACTGGTGATGTTGAAGGAGTCGTTGCAACTTTGGTGGGAGTTGCACTTTCCATAGTTGTTCTTGTACTTTCATCGTTGTGGGTTGTTGAGGATTGTCTCATGGTTGTTGCTTCACTTGTGGGAAGAGTAGTGGACACAACTAACTGTAGTTTCAGTTGTTGATGTGGAAGACACTGGTGATGTTAATGGAGTTGTTGCACTTTCAGAGTTGGTTGTTGAGGTTGTCTCATGGTTGTTGCTTCACTTGTGGGAAGACTACTGGGACGGACTGCACTGTAGTTTCAGTTGTTAATGTGGATGACATGGTGATGTTGAAGGAGTCGTTGCAACTTTGGTGGGAGTTTGCACTTTCCATAGTTGTTCTTGTACTTTCATCGTTGTGGGTGTTGAGAGATTGTCTTATGGTTGTTGCTTCACTTGTGGGAAGAGTAGTGGACACGCCTGACCCTGTAGTTTCAGTTGTTGATGTGGAAGACACTGGTGATGTTAATGGAGTTGTTGCACTTTCTAGAGTTGTTGTACTTTCAGTATTGTGAGTGGTTGAAGATTGTTTCATGGTTGTTGCTTCACTTGTGGGAAGACTACTGGACATGACTGACACTGTAGTTTCAGTTGTTGAATGTGGATGACACTGGTGATGTTGAAGGAGTCGTTGCAACTTTGGTGGGAGTTGCATTTCCATAGTTGTTCTTGTACTTTCAGTCAGTTGTGAGTGGTTGAAGATTGTCTCATGGTTGTTGTTTCACTTGTGGGAAGAGTAGTGGACACGACTGGACCTGTAGTTTCAGTTGTTAATGTGGATGACACTGGTGATGTTGATGGAGTTGTTGCACTTTGGTGGAGTTGCCTTTCTGGTTAGTTTGTACTTTCAGTATTGTGGGTTGTTGAGGATTGTCTTATGGTTGTTGCTTCACTTGTGGGAAGAGTAGTGACACAACTGACACTGTAGTTTCAGTTGTTGATGTGGAACATGTTGATGGAGTTGAGAGTTGTTACTTTCAGTATGTGAGTGGTTGAAGATTGTCATGGTTGTTGCTTCACTTGTGTTGTGACTGACACTGTAGTTTCAGTTGCTGGTGATGTTGACAACTTTGGTGGGAGTTGCACTTTCCATAGTTGTTCTTGTACTTTCATCGTTGTGAGTGGTTGAAGATTGTCTCATGGTTGTTGCTTCACTTGTGGAAGAGTAGTGGACACGACCCTGTAGTTTCAGTTGTTGTTGTGGCAGACACTGGTGATGTTGAAGGAGTCGTTGCACTTTCTAGAGTTGTTCTTGTACTTTCAGTATTGTGAGTGGTTGAAGATTGTCTCATGGTTGTTGCTTCACTTGTGGGAAGAGTAGTGGACACGACTGACCCTGTAGTTTCAGTTGTTGTGGAAGACACTGGTGATGTTGAAGGAGTTTGCACTTTCTAGAGTTGTTGTTGTACTTTCAGTATTGTGAGTGGTTGAAGATTGTCTCATGGTTGTTGCTTCACTTGTGGGAAGAGTAGTGGACACGCCTGACCTGTAGTTTCAGTTGTTGTTGTGGCAGACACTGGTGATGTTGAAGGAGTCGTTGCAGAGTTGTTGTTGTACTTTCAGTATTGTGGTTGTTGAGGATTGTCTCATGGTTGTTGCTTCACTTGGGGGAAGAGTAGTGGACACGACTGACCCTGTAGTTTCAGTTTGTTGTGTGGCAGACACTGGTGATGTTGAAGGAGTCGTTGCAACTTTGGTGGGAGTTGCACTTTCCATAGTTGTTCTTGTACTTTCATCGTTGTGAGTGGTTGAAGATTGTCTCATGGTTGTTGCTTCACTTGTGGGGAGAGATAGTGGACACGACTGACCCTGTAGTTTCAGTTGTTGTTGTGGCAGACACTGGTGATGTTGAAGGAGTCGTTGCACTTTCTAGAGTTGTTCTTGTACTTTCAGTATTGTGAGTGGTTGAAGATTGTCTCATGGTTGTTGCTTCACTTGTGGGAAGTAGTGGACACGACTGACCCTGTAGTTTCAGTTGTTGTTGTGGCAGACACTGGTGATGTTGAAGGAGTCGTTGCACTTTCTAGAGTTGTTCTTGTACTTTCAGTATGTGAGTGGTTGAAGATTGTCTCATGGTTGCTTCACTTGTGGGAAGAGTAGTGGACACGACTGACCCTGTAGTTTCAGTTGTTGTGGATGACACTGGTGATGTTGAAGGAGTTTTGCACTTTCTAGAGTTGTTGTTGTACTTTCAGTATTGTGAGTGGTTGAAGATTGTCTCATGGTTGTTGCTTCACTTGTGGGAAGAGTAGTGGACACTGACCTGTAGTTTCAGTTGTTGTTGTGGAGACACTGGTGATGTTGAAGGAGTCGTTGCAACTTTGTGGGAGTTGCACTTTCCATAGTTGTTCTTGTACTTTCAGTATTGTGAGTGGTTGAAGATTGTCTCATGGTTGTTGCTTCACTTGTGGGAAGAGTAGTGGACACGACTGACCCTGTAGTTTCAGTTGTTAATGTGGATGAGACACTGGTGATGTTGAAGGAGTCATTGCACTTTCTAGAGTTGTTCTTGTACTTTCAGTATTGTGAGTGGTTGAAGATTGTCTCATGGTTGTTGCTTCACTTGTGGGAAGAGTAGTGGACACGACTGACCCTGTAGTTTCAGTTGTTGTGGAAGAACACTGGTGATGTTGAATGGAGTTGGTTGCACTTTCTAGAGTTGTTCTTGTACTTTCAGTATTGTGGAGTGGTTGAGATTGTCTCATGGTTGTTGCTTCACTTGTGGGAAGAGTAGTGGACACGACTGACCCTGTAGTTTCAGTTGTTGTGTGAGACACTGGTGATGTTGAAGGAGTCGTTGCACTTTCCAGAGTTGTTGTTGTACTTTCAGTTGTGGGTGTTGAGGATTGTCTCATGGTTGTTGCTTCACTTGGGGAAGAGTAGTGGACACGACTGACCCTGTAGTTTCAGTTGTTGTTGTGGCAGCACTGGTGATGTTGAAGGAGTCGTTGCAACTTTGGTGGGAGTTGCACTTTCCATAGTTGTTCTTGTACTTTCATCGTTGTGAGTGTTGAGATTGTCTCATGGTTGTTGCTTCACTTGGGAAGAGTAGTGGACACGACTGACCCTGTAGTTTCAGTTGTTGTGGAAGACACTGGTGATGTTGATGGGTTTTGCACTTTCTAGAGTTGTTCTTGTACTTTCAGTATTGTGAGTGGTTGAAGATTGTCTCATGGTTGTTGCTTCACTTGTGGGAAGAGTAGTGGACACGACTGACCCTGTATTTCAGTTGTTGTTGTGGCAGACACTGGTGATGTTGAAGGAGTCGTTGCACTTGGTCTAGAGTTGTTCTTGTACTTTCAGTATTGTGAGTGTTGAAGATTGTCTCATGGTTGTTGCTTCACTTGTGGGAAGAGTAGTGGACACGACTGACACTGTAGTTTCAGTTGTGTTGTGGAAGACACTGGTGATGTTGAAGGAGTCGTTGCACTTTCTAGAGTTGTTCGTTGTACTTTCAGTATTGTGAGTGGTTGAAGATTGTCTCATGGTTGTTGCTTCACTTGTGGGAAGAGTAGTGGACACGCCTGACCCTGTATTTCAGTTGTTGTTGTGGCAGACACTGGTGATGTTGAAGGAGTCGTTGCAACTTTGGTGGAGTTGCACTTTCCATAGTTGTTCTTGTACTTTCATCGTTGGTGGTTGTTGAGGATTGTCTTATGGTTGTTGCTTCACTTGTGGAAAGAGTAGTGGACACGACTGACCCTGTAGTTTCAGTTGTTGATGTGGAAGACACTGGTGATGTTGAATGGAGTTGTTGCACTTTCCAGAGTTTGTTGTACTTTCAGTATTGTGAGTGGTTGAAGATTGTTTCATGGTTGTTGCTTCACTTGTGGGAAGACTACTGACATGACTGACACTGTAGTTTCAGTTGTTAATGTGGATGACACTGGTGATGTTGAAGGAGTCGTTGCAAACTTTGGTGGGAGTTGCACTTTCCATAGTTGTTCTTGTACTTTCATCGTTGTGAGTGGTTGAAGATTGTCTCATGGTTGTTGCTTCACTTGTGGGAAGACTTGTGGACACGACTGACCCTGTAGTTTCAGTTGTTGTTGGCAGACACTGGTGATGTTGAAGGAGTCGTTGCAACTTTGGTGGGAGTTGCACTTTCTGGAGTTAGTTTGTACTTTCAGTATTGTGGGTTGTTGAGGATTGTCTCATGGTTGTTGCTTCACTTGTGGGAAGAGTAGTAGACACAACTAACACTGTAGTTTCAGTTGTTGATGTGGAAGACACTGGTGATGTTGATGGAGTTTGTTGCACTTTCTAGAGTTGTTCTTGTACTTTCAGTATTGTGAGTGGTTGAAGATTGTCTCATGGTTGTTGCTTCACTTGTGGGAAGACTACTGGAGACGACTGACACTGTAGTTTCAGTTGTTGATGTGGAAGACACTGGTGATGTTGAAGGAGTTGTTGCACTTTCTAGAGTTGTTGTTGTACTTTCAGTATTGTGAGTGGTTGAAGATTGTCTCATGGTTGTTGCTTCACTTGTGGGAAGACTACTGGACACGACTGACACTGTAGTTTCAGTTGTGATGTGGCAGCCACTGTGCTCTTGTCAGTATTGTGGTTTGTTGAGGATTGTCTCATGGTTGTTGCTTCACTTGTGGGAAGAGTAGTGGACACGACTGACCCTGTAGTTTCAGTTGTTGTTGTGGCAGCCACTGGTGATGTTGAAGGAGTCGTTGCAACTTTGGTGGGAGTTGCACTTTCCATAGTTGTTCTTGTACTTTCATCGTTGTGAGTGGTTGAAGATTGTCTCATGGTTGTTGCTTCACTTGTGGGAAAAGTAGTGACACGACTGACCCTGTAGTTTCAGTTGTTGTTGTGGCAGACACTGGTGATGTTGAAGGAGTTGTTGCACTTTCCAGAGTTGTTGTTGTACTTTCAGTATTGTGGGTTGTTGAGGATTGTCTCATGGTTGTTGCTTCACTTGTGGGAAGAGTAGTGGACACGACTGACCCTGTAGTTCAGTTGTTGTTGTGGCAGCCACTGGTGATGTTGAAGGAGTCGTTGCAACTTGGTGGGAGTTGCACTTTTCATAGTTGTTCTTGTACTTTCATCGTTGTGAGTGGTTGAAGATTGTCTCATGGTTGTTGCTTCACTTGTGGGAAGAGTAGTGGACACGACTGACCCTGTAGTTTCAGTTGTTGTGGATGACACTGGTGATGTTGAAGGAGTCATTGCACTTTCTAGAGTTGTGTTGTACTTTCAGTATTGTGAGTGGTTGAAGATTGTCTCATGGTTGTTGCTTCACTTGTGGAAGACTACTGGACACGACTGACACTGTAGTTTCAGTTGCTGATGTGGCAGCCACTGGTGGATGTTGCTGTACTTTCAGTATTGTGGGTTGTTGAGGATTGTCTCATGGTTGTTGCTTCACTTGTGGGAAGAGTAGTGGACACGGACTGACCCTGTAGTTTCAGTTGTTGTTGTGGCAGCCACTGGTGATGTTGAAGGAGTCGTTGCAACTTTGGTGGGAGTTGCACTTTCCATAGTTGTTCTTGTACTTTCATCGTTGTGAGTGGTTGAAGATTGTCTCATGGTTGTTGCTTCACTTGTGGGAAAAGTAGTGGACACGACTGACCCTGTAGTTTCAGTTGTTGTTGTGGCAGACACTGGTGATGTTGAAGGAGTTGTTGCACTTTCCAGAGTTGTTGTTGTACTTTCAGTATTGTGGGTTGTTGAGGATTGTCTCATGGTTGTTGCTTCACTTGTGGGAAGAGTAGTGGACACGACTGACCCTGTAGTTTCAGTTGTTGTTGTGGCAGCCACTGGTGATGTTGAAGGAGTCGTTGCAACTTTGGTGGGAGTTGCACTTTTCATAGTTGTTCTTGTACTTTCATCGTTGTGAGTGGTTGAAGATTGTCTCATGGTTGTTGCTTCACTTGTGGAAGAGTAGTGGACACGACTGACCCTGTAGTTTCAGTTGTTGTGGATGACACTGGTGATGTTGAAGGAGTCATTGCACTTTCTAGAGTTGTTGTTGTACTTTCAGTATTGTGAGTGGTTGATGATTGTTTCATGGTTGTTGCTTCACTTGTGGGAAGACTACTGGACATGACTGACACTGTAGTTTCAGTTGTTGATGTGGAAGACACTGGTGATGTTAATGGAGTTGTTGCACTTTCCAGAGTTGTTGTACTTTCAGTATTGTGAGTGGTTGAAGATTGTTTCATGGTTGTTGCTTCACTTGTGGAAGACTACTGGACATGACTGACACTGTAGTTTCAGTTGTTAATGTGGATGACACTGGTGATGTTGAAGGAGTCGTTGCAACTTTGGTGGGAGTTGCACTTTCCATAGTTGTTCTTGTACTTTCATCGTTGTGAGTGGTTGAAGATTGTCTCATGGTTGTTGCTTCACTTGTGGGAAGACTACTGGACACGACTGACCCTGTAGTTTCAGTTGTTGTTGTGGCAGACACTGGTGATGTTGAAGGAGTCGTTGCAACTTTGGTGGGAGTTGCACTTTCTGGAGTTAGTCTTGTACTTTCAGTATTGTGGGTTGTTGAGGATTGTCTTATGGTTGTTGCTTCACTTGTGGGAAGAGTAGTAGACACAACTAACACTGTAGTTTCAGTTGTTGATGTGGAAGACACTGGTGATGTTGATGGAGTTGTTGCACTTTCTAGAGTTGTTCTTGTACTTTCAGTATTGTGAGTGGTTGAAGATTGTCTCATGGTTGTTGCTTCACTATTGGGAAGACTACTGGAGACGACTGACACTGTAGTTTCAGTTGTTGATGTGGAAGACACTGGTGATGTTGAAGGAGTTGTTGCACTTTCTAGAGTTGTTCTTGTACGTTCAGTATTGTGAGTGGTTGAAGATTGTCTCATGGTTGTTGCTTCACTTGTGGGAAGACTACTGGACACGACTGACACTGTAGTTTCAGTTGCTGATGTGGAAGACACTGGTGATGTTGAAGGAGTTGTTGCACTTTCCAGAGTTGTTGTTGTACTTTCAGTATTGTGGGTTGTTGAGGATTGTCTCATGGTTGTTGCTTCACTTGTGGGAAGAGTAGTGGACACGACTGACCCTGTAGTTTCAGTTGTTGTTGTGGCAGCCACTGGTGATGTTGCTGTACTTTCAGTATTGTGGGTTGTTGAGGATTGTCTCATGGTTGTTGCTTCACTTGTGGGAAGAGTAGTGGACACGACTGACCCTGTAGTTTCAGTTGTTGTTGTGGCAGCCACTGGTGATGTTGAAGGAGTCGTTGCAACTTTGGTGGGAGTTGCACTTTCCATAGTTGTTCTTGTACTTTCATCGTTGTGAGTGGTTGAAGATTGTCTCATGGTTGTTGCTTCACTTGTGGGAAGAGTAGTGGACACGACTGACCCTGTAGTTTCAGTTGTTGTTGTGGATGACACTGGTGATGTTGAAGGAGTCATTGGCACTTTCTAGAGTTGTTCTTGTACTTTCAGTATTGTGAGTGGTTGAAGATTGTCTCATGGTTGTTGCTTCACTTGTGGGAAGAGTAGTGGACACGCCTGACCCTGTAGTTTCAGTTGTTGTTGTGGCAGACACTGGTGATGTTAATGGAGTTGTTGCACTTTCCAGAGTTGTTGTACTTTCAGTATTGTGAGTGGTTGAAGATTGTTTCATGGTTGTTGCTTCACTTGTGGGAAGACTACTGGACATGACTGACACTGTAGTTTCAGTTGTTAATGTGGATGACACTGGTGATGTTGAAGGAGTCGTTGCAACTTTGGTGGGAGTTGCACTTTCCATAGTTCTTGTACTTTCATCGTTGTGAGTGGTTGAAGATTGTCTCATGGTTGTTGCTTCACTTGTGGGAAGACTACTGGACACGACTGACCCTGTAGTTTCAGTTGTTGTTGCGGCAGACACTGGTGATGTTGAAGGAGTCGTTGCAACTTTGGTGGGAGTTGCACTTTCTGGAGTTAGTCTTGTACTTTCAGTATTGTGGGTTGTTGAGGATTGTCTTATGGTTGTTGCTTCACTTGTGGGAAGAGTAGTAGACACAACTAACACTGTAGTTTCAGTTGTTGATGTGGAAGACACTGGTGATGTTGATGGAGTTGTTGCACTTTCTAGAGTTGTTGTTGTACTTTCAGTATTGTGAGTGGTTGAAGATTGTCTCATGGTTGTTGCTTCACTTGTGGGAAGACTACTGGAGACGACTGACACTGTAGTTTCAGTTGTTGATGTGGAAGACACTGGTGATGTTGAAGGAGTTGTTGCACTTTCCAGAGTTGTTGTTGTACTTTCAGTATTGTGGGTTGTTGAGGATTGTCTCATGGTTGTTGCTTCACTTGTGGGAAGAGTAGTGGACACGACTGACCCTGTAGTTTCAGTTGTTGTTGTGGCAGCCACTGGTGATGTTGAAGGAGTCGTTGCAACTTTGGTGGGAGTTGCACTTTCCATAGTTGTTCTTGTACTTTCATCATTGTGAGTGGTTGAAGATTGTCTCATGGTTGTTGCTTCACTTGTGGGAAGAGTAGTGGACACGACTGACCCTGTAGTTTCAGTTGTTGTGGAAGACACTGGTGATGTTGATGGAGTTGTTGCACTTTCTAGAGTTGTTCTTGTACTTTCAGTATTGTGAGTGGTTGAAGATTGTCTCATGGTTGTTGCTTCACTTGTGGGAAGAGTAGTGGACATGACTGACACTGTAGTTTCAGTTGTTGTTGTGGCAGACACTGGTGATGTTGAAGGAGTCGTTGCACTTTCCAGAGTTGTTGTTGTACTTTCAGTATTGTGGGTTGTTGAGGATTGTCTCATGGTTGTTGCTTCACTTGTGGGAAGAGTAGTGGACACGACTGACCCTGTAGTTTCAGTTGTTGTT
Organism: Lates calcarifer; assembly: GCF_001640805.2. NCBI lineage: Eukaryota > Metazoa > Chordata > Actinopteri > Centropomidae > Lates > Lates calcarifer. The sequence goes on from NW_026118046.1 coordinate 20,838, forward strand.
GTGGCAGCCACTGGTGATGTTGAAGGAGTCGTTGCAACTTTGGTGGGAGTTGCACTTTCCATAGTTGTTCTTGTACTTTCATCGTTGTGAGTGGTTGAAGATTGTCTCATGGTTGTTGCTTCACTTGTGGGAAGAGTAGTGGACACGACTGACCATGTAGTTTCAGTTGTTGTGGAAGACACTGGTGATGTTGATGGAGTTGTTGCACTTTCTAGAGTTGTTCTTGTACTTTCAGTATTGTGAGTGGTTGAAGATTGTCTCATGGTTGTTGCTTCACTTGTGGGAAGAGTAGTGGACATGACTGACCCTGTAGTTTCAGTTGTTGTTGTGGCAGACACTGGTGATGTTAACGGAGTCGTTGCACTTTCTAGAGTTGTTGTTGTACTTTCAGTATTGTGAGTGGTTGAAGATTGTCTCATGGTTGTTGCTTCACTTGTGGGAAGAGTAGTGGACACGCCTGACCCTGTAGTTTCAGTTGTTGTTGTGGCAGACACTGGTGATGTTGAAGGAGTCGTTGCAACTTTGGTGGGAGTTGCACTTTCCATAGTTGTTCTTGTACTTTCATCGTTGTGGGTTGTTGAGGATTGTCTTATGGTTGTTGCTTCACTTGTGGGAAGAGTAGTGGACACAACTAACACTGTAGTTTCAGTTGTTGATGTGGAAGACACTGGTGATGTTAATGGAGTTGTTGCACTTTCCAGAGTTGTTGTTGTACTTTCAGTATTGTGGGTTGTTGAGGATTGTCTCATGGTTGTTGCTTCACTTGTGGGAAGACTACTGGAGACGACTGACACTGTAGTTTCAGTTGTTAATGTGGATGACACTGGTGATGTTGAAGGAGTTGTTGCAATTTTGGTGGGAGTTGCACTTTCCGGAGTGGTTCTTGTACTTTCAGCATTGCGGGTTGTTGAGGATTGTCTCATGGTTGTTGCTTCACTTGTGGGAAGACTACTGGACATGACTGACACTGTAGTTTCAGTTGTTGTTGTGGCAGCCACTGGTGATGTTGAAGGAGTCGTTGCAACTTTGGTGGGAGTCATACTTTCCAGAGTTGTTCTTGTACTTTCAGTATTGTGGGTTGTTGAGGATTGTCTTATGGTTGTTGCTTCACTTGTGGGAAGAGTAGTGGACACGACTGGCCCTGTAGTTTCAGTTGTTAATGTGGATGACACTGGTGATGTTGAAGGAGTCGTTGCAACTTTGGTGGGAGTTGCACTTTCCATAGTTGTTCTTGTACTTTCAGTATTGTGGGTTGTTGAGGATTGTCTTATGGTTGTTGCTTCACTTGTGGGAAGAGTAGTGGACACGACTGACCCTGTAGTTTCAGTTGTTGATGTGGAAGACACTGGTGATGTTAATGGAGTTGTTGCACTTTCCAGAGTTGTTGTTGTACTTTCAGTATTGTGAGTGGTTGAAGATTGTTTCATGGTTGTTGCTTCACTTGTGGGAAGAGTAGTGGACACGCCTGACCCTGTAGTTTCAGTTGTTGTTGTGGATGACACTGGTGATGTTGAAGGAGTCATTGCACTTTCTAGAGTTGTTGTTGTACTTTCAGTATTGTGAGTGGTTGAGGATTGTCTCATGGTTGTTGCTTCACTTGTGGGAAGAGTAGTGGACACGACTGACCCTGTAGTTTCAGTTGTTGTTGTGGCAGCCACTGGTGATGTTGCTGTACTTTCAGTATTGTGGGTTGTTGAGGATTGTCTCATGGTTGTTGCTTCACTTGTGGGAAGAGTAGTGGACACGACTGACCCTGTAGTTTCAGTTGTTGTTGTGGCAGCCACTGGTGATGTTGAAGGAGTCGTTGCAACTTTGGTGGGAGTTGCACTTTCCATAGTTGTTCTTGTACTTTCATCGTTGTGAGTGGTTGAAGATTGTCTCATGGTTGTTGCTTCACTTGTGGGAAGAGTAGTGGACACGACTGACCCTGTAGTTTCAGTTGTTGTTGTGGATGACACTGGTGATGTTGAAGGAGTCATTGCACTTTCTAGAGTTGTTCTTGTACTTTCAGTATTGTGAGTGGTTGAAGATTGTCTCATGGTTGTTGCTTCACTTGTGGGAAGAGTAGTGGACATGACTGACCCTGTAGTTTCAGTTGTTGTTGTGGCAGACACTGGTGATGTTAACGGAGTCGTTGCACTTTCTAGAGTTGTTGTTGTACTTTCAGTATTGTGAGTGGTTGAAGATTGTCTCATGGTTGTTGCTTCACTTGTGGGAAGAGTAGTGGACACGCCTGACCCTGTAGTTTCAGTTGTTGTTGTGGCAGACACTGGTGATGTTGAAGGAGTCGTTGCAACTTTGGTGGGAGTTGCACTTTCCATAGTTGTTCTTGTACTTTCATCGTTGTGGGTTGTTGAGGATTGTCTTATGGTTGTTGCTTCACTTGTGGGAAGAGTAGTGGACACAACTAACACTGTAGTTTCAGTTGTTGATGTGGAAGACACTGGTGATGTTAATGGAGTTGTTGCACTTTCCAGAGTTGTTGTTGTACTTTCAGTATTGTGGGTTGTTGAGGATTGTCTCATGGTTGTTGCTTCACTTGTGGGAAGACTACTGGAGACGACTGACACTGTAGTTTCAGTTGTTAATGTGGATGACACTGGTGATGTTGAAGGAGTTGTTGCAATTTTGGTGGGAGTTGCACTTTCCGGAGTGGTTCTTGTACTTTCAGCATTGCGGGTTGTTGAGGATTGTCTCATGGTTGTTGCTTCACTTGTGGGAAGACTACTGGACATGACTGACACTGTAGTTTCAGTTGTTGTTGTGGCAGCCACTGGTGATGTTGAAGGAGTCGTTGCAACTTTGGTGGGAGTCATACTTTCCAGAGTTGTTCTTGTACTTTCAGTATTGTGGGTTGTTGAGGATTGTCTTATGGTTGTTGCTTCACTTGTGGGAAGAGTAGTGGACACGACTGGCCCTGTAGTTTCAGTTGTTAATGTGGATGACACTGGTGATGTTGAAGGAGTCGTTGCAACTTTGGTGGGAGTTGCACTTTCCATAGTTGTTCTTGTACTTTCAGTATTGTGGGTTGTTGAGGATTGTCTTATGGTTGTTGCTTCACTTGTGGGAAGAGTAGTGGACACGACTGACCCTGTAGTTTCAGTTGTTGATGTGGAAGACACTGGTGATGTTAATGGAGTTGTTGCACTTTCCAGAGTTGTTGTTGTACTTTCAGTATTGTGAGTGGTTGAAGATTGTTTCATGGTTGTTGCTTCACTTGTGGGAAGAGTAGTGGACACGCCTGACCCTGTAGTTTCAGTTGTTGTTGTGGATGACACTGGTGATGTTGAAGGAGTCATTGCACTTTCTAGAGTTGTTGTTGTACTTTCAGTATTGTGAGTGGTTGAGGATTGTCTCATGGTTGTTGCTTCACTTGTGGGAAGAGTAGTGGACACGACTGACCCTGTAGTTTCAGTTGTTGTTGTGGCAGCCACTGGTGATGTTGCTGTACTTTCAGTATTGTGGGTTGTTGAGGATTGTCTCATGGTTGTTGCTTCACTTGTGGGAAGAGTAGTGGACACGACTGACCCTGTAGTTTCAGTTGTTGTTGTGGCAGCCACTGGTGATGTTGAAGGAGTCGTTGCAACTTTGGTGGGAGTTGCACTTTCCATAGTTGTTCTTGTACTTTCATCGTTGTGAGTGGTTGAAGATTGTCTCATGGTTGTTGCTTCACTTGTGGGAAGAGTAGTGGACACGACTGACCCTGTAGTTTCAGTTGTTGTTGTGGATGACACTGGTGATGTTGAAGGAGTCATTGCACTTTCTAGAGTTGTTCTTGTACTTTCAGTATTGTGAGTGGTTGAAGATTGTCTCATGGTTGTTGCTTCACTTGTGGGAAGAGTAGTGGACACGCCTGACCCTGTAGTTTCAGTTGTTGTTGTGGCAGACACTGGTGATGTTAATGGAGTTGTTGCACTTTCCAGAGTTGTTGTACTTTCAGTATTGTGAGTGGTTGAAGATTGTTTCATGGTTGTTGCTTCACTTGTGGGAAGACTACTGGACATGACTGACACTGTAGTTTCAGTTGTTAATGTGGATGACACTGGTGATGTTGAAGGAGTCGTTGCAACTTTGGTGGGAGTTGCACTTTCCATAGTTGTTCTTGTACTTTCATCGTTGTGAGTGGTTGAAGATTGTCTCATGGTTGTTGCTTCACTTGTGGGAAGACTACTGGACACGACTGACCCTGTAGTTTCAGTTGTTGTTGCGGCAGACACTGGTGATGTTGAAGGAGTCGTTGCAACTTTGGTGGGAGTTGCACTTTCTGGAGTTAGTCTTGTACTTTCAGTATTGTGGGTTGTTGAGGATTGTCTTATGGTTGTTGCTTCACTTGTGGGAAGAGTAGTAGACACAACTAACACTGTAGTTTCAGTTGTTGATGTGGAAGACACTGGTGATGTTGATGGAGTTGTTGCACTTTCTAGAGTTGTTGTTGTACTTTCAGTATTGTGAGTGGTTGAAGATTGTCTCATGGTTGTTGCTTCACTTGTGGGAAGACTACTGGAGACGACTGACACTGTAGTTTCAGTTGTTGATGTGGAAGACACTGGTGATGTTGAAGGAGTTGTTGCACTTTCCAGAGTTGTTGTTGTACTTTCAGTATTGTGGGTTGTTGAGGATTGTCTCATGGTTGTTGCTTCACTTGTGGGAAGAGTAGTGGACACGACTGACCCTGTAGTTTCAGTTGTTGTTGTGGCAGCCACTGGTGATGTTGAAGGAGTCGTTGCAACTTTGGTGGGAGTTGCACTTTCCATAGTTGTTCTTGTACTTTCATCATTGTGAGTGGTTGAAGATTGTCTCATGGTTGTTGCTTCACTTGTGGGAAGAGTAGTGGACACGACTGACCCTGTAGTTTCAGTTGTTGTGGAAGACACTGGTGATGTTGATGGAGTTGTTGCACTTTCTAGAGTTGTTCTTGTACTTTCAGTATTGTGAGTGGTTGAAGATTGTCTCATGGTTGTTGCTTCACTTGTGGGAAGAGTAGTGGACATGACTGACACTGTAGTTTCAGTTGTTGTTGTGGCAGACACTGGTGATGTTGAAGGAGTCGTTGCACTTTCCAGAGTTGTTGTTGTACTTTCAGTATTGTGGGTTGTTGAGGATTGTCTCATGGTTGTTGCTTCACTTGGGGGAAGAGTAGTGGACACGACTGACCCTGTAGTTTCAGTTGTTGTTGTGGCAGCCACTGGTGATGTTGAAGGAGTCGTTGCAACTTTGGTGGGAGTTGCACTTTCCATAGTTGTTCTTGTACTTTCATCGTTGTGAGTGGTTGAAGATTGTCTCATGGTTGTTGCTTCACTTGTGGGAAGAGTAGTGGACACGACTGACCATGTAGTTTCAGTTGTTGTGGAAGACACTGGTGATGTTGATGGAGTTGTTGCACTTTCTAGAGTTGTTCTTGTACTTTCAGTATTGTGAGTGGTTGAAGATTGTCTCATGGTTGTTGCTTCACTTGTGGGAAGAGTAGTGGACATGACTGACCCTGTAGTTTCAGTTGTTGTTGTGGCAGACACTGGTGATGTTAACGGAGTCGTTGCACTTTCTAGAGTTGTTGTTGTACTTTCAGTATTGTGAGTGGTTGAAGATTGTCTCATGGTTGTTGCTTCACTTGTGGGAAGAGTAGTGGACACGCCTGACCCTGTAGTTTCAGTTGTTGTTGTGGCAGACACTGGTGATGTTGAAGGAGTCGTTGCAACTTTGGTGGGAGTTGCACTTTCCATAGTTGTTCTTGTACTTTCATCGTTGTGGGTTGTTGAGGATTGTCTTATGGTTGTTGCTTCACTTGTGGGAAGAGTAGTGGACACAACTAACACTGTAGTTTCAGTTGTTGATGTGGAAGACACTGGTGATGTTAATGGAGTTGTTGCACTTTCCAGAGTTGTTGTTGTACTTTCAGTATTGTGGGTTGTTGAGGATTGTCTCATGGTTGTTGCTTCACTTGTGGGAAGACTACTGGAGACGACTGACACTGTAGTTTCAGTTGTTAATGTGGATGACACTGGTGATGTTGAAGGAGTTGTTGCAATTTTGGTGGGAGTTGCACTTTCCGGAGTGGTTCTTGTACTTTCAGCATTGCGGGTTGTTGAGGATTGTCTCATGGTTGTTGCTTCACTTGTGGGAAGACTACTGGACATGACTGACACTGTAGTTTCAGTTGTTGTTGTGGCAGCCACTGGTGATGTTGAAGGAGTCGTTGCAACTTTGGTGGGAGTCATACTTTCCAGAGTTGTTCTTGTACTTTCAGTATTGTGGGTTGTTGAGGATTGTCTTATGGTTGTTGCTTCACTTGTGGGAAGAGTAGTGGACACGACTGGCCCTGTAGTTTCAGTTGTTAATGTGGATGACACTGGTGATGTTGAAGGAGTCGTTGCAACTTTGGTGGGAGTTGCACTTTCCATAGTTGTTCTTGTACTTTCAGTATTGTGGGTTGTTGAGGATTGTCTTATGGTTGTTGCTTCACTTGTGGGAAGAGTAGTGGACACAACTAACACTGTAGTTTCAGTTGTTGATGTGGAAGACACTGGTGATGTTAATGGAGTTGTTTCACTTTTGGTTGACATTGATGGTGTTGATGAAGTTGTTTGAACATTGGTAGAGGAAGTACTTGGTTCAGTTGTTGTAGTTCCAGTGTTCTGAATGGTTGAAGTTTGTGTGGCACTGTTGGATGTGGAAGGAGGTGATGAGCTACTGGATTGAGTCGTCATGGTGATTGTCGTAGAATGTTCAGACAAAGTAGACAACACTGTAGTTGCTTGTGTAATTCTAGAGGTGGGAATCGATGTTGCAGTTTTTGTGGCACTGTTGGATGTGAAAGAAGGCGAAGAGCTACTGGATTGAGTCGTCATGGTGATTGTCGTAGGATGTTTAGACAAAGTAGACAACACTGTAGTTGTTTGTGGAATGCTAGAGGTGGGAATTGATGTTGCTTTAATGGTTGTTGGTTCACTTGTGTGAACAATAGTAGATTGGGTTGACTCTGGATGCTCAGTTGTTGTGGATGACATTGGTGGTGTTGATGAAGTTGTTTGAACATTGGTAGAGGAAGTACTTGGTTCAGTTGTTGTAGTTCCAGTATCCTGAATGGTTGAAGTTTGTGTGGCACTGTTGGATGTGGAAGAAGGCGAAGAGCTACTGGATTCCGTCGTCATGGTGATTGTCATAGAATGTGTGATAGAGGTTTGATGATCAGCAACCATGAGTTGTTGTGGTTGTAGTGATTCATTCATATATCTTTCGTGTTTTTCACCCAGCACTGGTTTATCTTCCAAAACCTCTACTTTTGAATTGGTTGTCATGTTTACTTTTGATAGACTTTTCCTTTCATGGTTGTCAGATATCTGCAGTTTCTTCCATGTTTCATCAGGTTGAACTTGTTTTGCATTTTCTTTTCCTGGTAAGACAACATTTGTTGACATTTCTAGTCAATATATCATGTATATTGATATATGATATATCATTTTCTCTAAACTCAATTTCAGTTTAATAATAAATCACACAAAAATCAAACTCAGCCTCTTTCATGTTGAACTGTATTTTAATTTTTTTGCAGTCAGATATCTAACACCCGTGTAATTCTGGTATTGTTACACCATTCGATTTCTGCAGTTATTAACAGTCAGTCTACAGTTTGTATCAACTATTTCCCTGTTAGACAAAGTGTATTGTTTTCATGTAATTTAGGTTGTATCCATAAAACAATTATAGTCCAGCCCTGATATGATTGTAATTTTAAAAAATGAACTAACTGAAAACTGTAATAACTGTAATTGTAATAACTGTAATCGGTATCTGTATATATAACATAATTCTCTAACTGTAAATTTGTACGTTATAAAAGGGATGAGTAATAAAAGGGATGAGTAATAAAAGGGATTACTCGGGTTTTACAGGTTTTTGAATGAAGTTCCCTAAAATGCACAAAATACACCTATCAGCGACAACATTAAAACCACAGGTGAAGCGAGTAACATTAATCGTCTCTTTACAACGCAATGTTCAGCTGGGAAACCTTGGCTTTCATTTGGACGTTACTTTGACATGTACCACCCAACTATACCCCTTATAGCAAATGTGCCCCCAATGGCAGTGGCCTCCCCAAGCAGGATGATGACCCACACCACACCACTGCTCAGAAATAGCTCAAGAAACGTGACAAAGAGCCCAAGCCATTGACCTAGCCTCCAAACCCCCCAAATACCAACCCGATTGAGCATCTGTTCATGCCCTAACGGGTCAGAGGTGTTTTAATGGTTTTAATGTTGTGGCTGATCGGTGCACTACTTCATGTGACTTACAAGTTAAAGTAACTAACAAAAGAATTTGTTGGGATACTTACTGTTCCAAAAAAATAACACAAATATTGAGTTCAAATAACCCAAAAGCGTTGTGTGATGATTAATGTACATGTAAAAAGCGAGAAACTGTTATTTAGTACTTTCTGCAATAATTGCACTCATTCCTTAAAAATTGTCAGGACTAGAACTAATGATGTCAAAATTTAATGGCTATGTATATATGGCATACTGATATCAGTGTTAAGAGGGTTACATACAAACTAAATTGAGGCGATTCTGGCTCTTCTGGTTATGCAATAAAGAATTACAGAAATCACTTACCTCTTTTTTGTGTAAAGAACACACAGAATGCAATGAGTATGATGATCACAAAAGTAAAGAGTAAAAGAATGGTGGAAAACCTCCTCCAGTTACAGGAGCCCAAGTAAATCCACTTTTTCATTGTCCTGTACAGGTAATCAGGTAATCATCCAAAAGATATGAAAAATTAAGTATTTCAACTGCTGCAGAGTCTTTCACTGGATGAACCTATATCTATTACATTTAAGTAAAATAATTTAAATATTCTGTAATTTCCAGTCTTGCATTAAACATCCAATAATCTCCACTCATAGTTGTCTGAGAACTGGCAGTAAAGTTTGATCCCCCTGGCAGTTCTAGGCCATATAAACATTTGTAACATCCGTATCAAATCTACACTATGTGTCATCAATGATCAACTCATAAACTGAGGTTGTTACTGATGTAGTGCCCTCCCTAGGCAAACTTTTTATGTATTGTGACACGGCACTGAAGTTCCCCGAAAGTACACTCACACCCTGCATGTGTTTGTTTGCAAAGGTCCAGATCACTTTACCACTGAAGTGGACAAGGACTAAGGTGTGAGTGGGTGAGGTGGGTGGGTGTGATTCTAGCAAAGAAAAAGAAAAAAGAAAGTAATTACCGAATGTTACATCATTAACCTTTGTTCATTGTCAGTGATATTCAACATAAACTTGTCACGCAAAAGCTCGGTATCAGTCATATCTTCTCATACAGTCAGGGCTGGCTAAGGCTAACAAATTCTAGCACAAAAGTTGCATAGTGTATAATTTGTGACAGCCATTTGTTTTGTGCTTGGTGCTGTTCTTATACTGTAAATGTTTAGTGTCTTACAGCACTGAGGGTAGCCTAGGTTTATACTGACTGTTTATCCATTGGCAGTGTGTTATTTTGTTACAGTACTTGCACAAATTCCACAGCCAACAGTGTATTTACCTTCAAAATACATGTAGAATGACAGTTATTAAAAGGTGATTATTGAAATAACCTTATATAACTATGCATGTTTTGTTCTTCATATCCACTCACTGAATTAGATGTTATAATCAAATAAATAAAACAGTGTTTTATTTGCTTTTCTGTTGACATTTATTTCAATCCAGTATTTACATGCCAAGGGAATGAGCTGGACATGATGGAGAAGTTCATGACTCTTAACTTAAGGAATGTCATAGTATGCTATAAATAGACTGTTAAACATGATCCCAGTCAAGTTAATAAGTGGTCTCAATAGCACCAGAAATAAATGAGCTGTGACGAGGTTAAACACAAATATTACTTTTGATCTGGAGGCCACAAGTGGTTTGGGTAAAGCTCTCCACACCTCTGTTTGCTCATTGGAAAATCATTTCTGAAATCCTACAACGGAACAAAAAACCCAGAATATTTCCTGCTCACTATGTCATGGTATAGTCAATTTTTTTAAACAACCTTATGTCCTATAAATGCATAAATCATGTGTATTGGTGGCTACCATGAGTGGAACTGCTGAGCATAATTTGTCAGTAATGCCCTGCTGCTTCATATTTACAGTATTTTGGGAATTCACAGTACACCCTCATGTTAAAGAATCAAACTTTTGTTCCAGAGTCCTAAAGGAACTTAAGCGCTATCAACAGCCTCTATCAGTAGCAAATCTATTTTAAGTTTTGTGTTTGTTCCTGCTTGATTTTCATATGGACACCTGGGTGTTGTCCAGTGTGTCTTGGACCAAATTAGTCTTTTTTATCACTAGCTGATTGACGCAAACCACCCTTGTGGTTTGAGTATGACCCTGTTCAACAGTGCAACAAGCTAGTGAGGATAAGCAGACAGAAGTTTATAGACTTTATACTGATGGAAAAACCATGGAGTATGAATTATTCAGTTCAATAACATTATTAGTGGTACTTAATTTGATGATTTGTAAATCTTTCTTTTGGTCATCACTGTTAGCTGTTTTGTGAACAGAAAGCTCAAGCAATTTAATGTTAAAATAAATGTCCAGTATGCTGTCTCTTCTTCAAGTTAAACAAAAGATGCTGATGCAGATGCCTGCAACAGTATGACCTACTGAAGTATGGTATGGGTATGATAGTATATCCTAATAGGTGCTTTTTCCCATCATAATTGAGTCAAATCAACTCAGAAACTTATTTTTTATTTTATATTTTATTTTCGTGGTCACTGTTAGAGCCAGAAGGAAAAAAATGTATCTTTGAGAGAGAAAACAGATGATATACTGTATCGTGATTCCAAAAACTGTCCAGCATTACGTGACTTCTTTCAGTGTGGTAAGTGGTAAGTTTCCAGTTTACAATGGTTTCCATAACACACAGTGCAGTATATGGGTGGAGAATGTACTATTGAGCCAAAAAGGAACTAAGAGCTGTAAAGCTTGCCAATAATCATATCAACAAACCTACCCAAGTCTGATTTCTTTCTTTCCTTGTATTTGACAGTAGTGACCTTTACCTTTGATTTATGTGTGCACATTCAAATGTATTCAGGCCAAGAAAGACAACAGACAAAAGAGGGAGGAATGATCACAAAGTCCACAAAAGAAACAAAACTTATTAGTGGAATTATTGGTGTGGATTGTTTCTTAAAGGTCCTGAAAAAGTGAGACAGGTGATAACAAAAAAAAAAAACCCTGCAACTTCACTCCAAACAAATGCAACAGTATTCAAATTTCACTTTAATTAAGTCACATAAAACAGAAAATACAAACAGCTGCCTGTTATGGCAGTCTGCACTCAAAAACACGAAGCCAGTGAATTTTGTGAGGCATCAGTTGTAATATAATCTGTTCAGAGACCACTGAGATGATCAGGGCTACAACGTGCCCTATCTGAAGTTGATACGTGCACCTCACCCAGCAAGTCAGGAAACAAATCGTTCAGTTCTCTTCCCAAATAACCGTGACATCCTTTTATTCTTGAGTCACACACAGTCCCCAGCTTTAATTCTCACACTTCAGCCTGCTTCTGTTCCTCCTCCAGACCTTGCTCTGTTCCTGCTGTTGTTTCTGTTGGCTGTGCCTGGGCCCTACGACGCTCTGCCTCCGTTATCATCATGGGGTGCAGAGGGAAGAATCCTGCCAACCCTGGCGAAAGAGAGGAGGGAGGGAGAAAGACCACAACTTTCAACATGAACTTCTTCAGGTAACTGCAGCAGAGACATTGCCCAGAGTTGCCAAAATATTGTAGGGACTTCAGGAGCTGATGCATCATTGTTTTAAGAACATCTGAATTTCTTGTAGCTGTCCTAAATAATTATATATAATTAATGATAAGCATGTTATTAGCCCTGTGCCCTGAGTTATTGACCCCAGCTTGTCATTTTCTTTTGGAAAACCAACTGTGTTGCATGTTAGATGCTTGTTACAACCATGACTGGCAGATTTAATCTGTATCAGAACAATCTTTTAAACCAGAGGGCATGGATGAGGTGTTTGAGGGCACAGCAAACACATAATGGACAACAGTCATTTATGGTAGCAGACATCAGAGATAAGACAGAATTGTCAATAGAGGAAATACCTTAAGATGAATATTAAAACGTGTAAGCACTCATAAAACTTAGGGATGGACCTCCTTCATTAAACAGTACGTATTAAGATCAGTGCAGTTCTCTGAACAAGTTAACAATAAAATTGTGCAATGTTGATCCACTTTAAAAGAGCAAGCTCATGTAGGGAATACACACCTAGAAGTTTGGCCACTGGCATTGTAGGGTGTGCACCACAGCCGATCCAATACTTGATTCGGTCGAAGTTGACGCTGACAAGTTTCTCATTGTGGATGTTAGGGAGAGGGTCGTAGGTACCCAGCTGCTCAATATATTTACTGTCTCTTGCCCTTTTGTTGAAAGCTGCCACGATGCGATAAAAGGGCCTGTTAGCTTGTTTGTGGCCTGCAAGGGCCATTCGGATGACAACGTAACCCTTGTGGTACTTCTTTAGGAGGTGTGATGCTGCAGAGTAAGCACAGTAAGCATTGTCAAAGAAAAAAAAGTTTAGTTAATTCAGTTAAACACCTCACTGCATCAGTAAAGGCTGTACTGTCAGAGGCCTTGACTACCTCGTTAAAGTAATTTCCTAAGAAACAGATTTCATATCATAAAATCTTGTGTACACCACGGACTGAAATCATAACTAGCAATCTCAGCATCTCTGATTCCATGCTGCTTTAATCATATTTACTTTCTTGCGCAATATGGAGGCAAGAGGAGTGAAGAAAGGTGCAGCAGTGATAAAATGTTCACTACTTGTTTTTGCTTAGTGTTTAGTTGTAATATAATCTTATACTGAGTCTTTTCTCTTTTATAGTGAAGCATTTTATAACAACTGTAAAGGCATTACACACACTCCTTTAATCCAGTTTTAGAGAGGTGTGATTCAACCTAATGGTCATTTTGGAGGCTGTAGCTTGTGCGCTCTGTTGTGAAGCGATTCTAACATTTAGCTTACCCTTACTGATATAAAGAAGAAACATCTCGGTATAAAATCAATACATATTTAAAGAAAACTGAACATGATCACTTTCATCAACTACAGACCCATTTCTCACTTTGTCCTCGTGCCAACTCATATCATGAAGTATTAATAGACATGATAATAAATTACATGGGAGTTATTGAGCTATTCTCTTTTAAGCTGTATATTGTGTTTTCTCCTTTGTTAATGAGTTAAACCAAAGCTTGCATTTCACAATACACAGTGATGATAAGGTGTGTGACCTGTAATATTAAGTGTGGCTGCTCTTCTTAGTATAGTAATAAGAAGAAGGTTGTCGATGCGTTTTTTTCCAAAACCACCTCCTTATTTTTACCGTTATGTACCCCACAGGTATCCAGTAACAAAAGTACATAGAGTCCTTTCCTCTAAATGCCCTGTTGTTACTCCCTTGTTTCCTACAGTCTTGATTTCTCCCACATGGAACCAGCCAGTATTTTGTGAGCTCCTTATTCATAACACTGTAAATCTCTTTTTTAAAACTAAACCCCAGTCTTTACTGATACAAAACAAAATCAGGGAGCCTGTCAGGATGTGCTTTATCACACTGAATACTCACATAAATGGACCATGATGTTCGCTGGATTATCCTGCAACAGATAAAACAAATCACCTTAACACCAGTGTATAATCAGCTGTGTCACTGTCTATTAACAACGACCATGCCTCTGCCGCTGTCACGCCTATAGCACACATGTACAATAAATGACACTAGCGCTGCTACACTACACAATGTCATTAATTGCTCACAGTGCGGCTCTGGAGCTGCTAGCGGCTAACTTTAGCATCTCCTGTTTACAGACTATGTGCTGCACAGAAATGGGTAAATTAAGCGAAATACCTCGGAGGATGTTGAACGATGTAAAGCTAAATCTCCCCAGGCGTCGCCTCTTTTTTTGATTCGCTGGACAGGTTATAAACCAGACGTTAGTACCTGTTTGTTTTCAGCACACGAAGTAATGTGACATTTGTCAGTGCGCGGCCATGTTTTCACAGGAAATGACGCAGCTGCCTCTGCGCCATTGCGTCACAGCGACGCCAGATGGCGCTGATGCACCGCTTTGAAGGCCTGCACTAAACATCCATGCTGGTGTTGTTAGAGACAGTTTGCAGTGTGAACGTTTGTGTTTTTGTCAAAATAACATGTTTAATCTACTTGAAGAAAAAAAATACAGCCTGAAAAATGTTCCTGTAAAATAAGACACAAAACATTTAAGTTGCTATGACAGAGTTTTATCATGTCTGTTTATTGTCACTTCTGGTCAGAGGTGGTAGAAGAATCCAGGTCCTCAGTTTTTTCCATGCCATGCCAAACAAGACAAGACACTGCTATTTGGCAAAACACGCAACTCCCAGTAACATGTATACAAAAGAACAAACAACATTAGAAGTACTTCTGTGTTCCTTCAGATATTTACATGGAGTAGTATCACTGTAAACACCTTGCACGGCTATCAGCAAAATGAACTAGAATCAACAGTAAAAAATAGGCCTACTCATCGTACTGCTACTCACTGCCCATTTTTGTGTGTTATACACTAAAATAATACTAATTACTGATGTTTATTAACATGTAAGCAGCTTTTTAATCTTATAGCTGGACTGATTTAAACTATTTTATATACTGTCAGTAGTTTTTATGATAAACAGAGCTTATATTTGTTTCTCAAATCTTAAACTGGTAACTACGGCTGTCAAATAAATGTAGTGGGGTAAAACGAGCAATATATATAGAAAAAACAGTATTACAGTGGAACAATGGAGCAGAAGCTGACAGTATAATTACTCAAATAATTCATATAAGTATGGTTTTTGAGTACTTTCACTGGTTAGTTGGTACCACAGCTTTTGGTGATGAATCAAAACAATTTTAGAGCTGTATCAGTGTGTAGTAGCCACAGTTCTTCTACTGTTGCTCCAAATGAATGTCTCTGTGGATAAGTTCATTAGCTATGAAAGCAGCTTAATGCATAAACGTGTAAATGTACTCCAGTGTGCCTAAATGCAGTGCTTGGTTAGTTTCTAGTTTTGAGATGAAGATACAATAGAAACAACAGTTGTTACAATAATACTTATGATGAGTATTATGATCTCAGTTGTCTCAGTGCTGTCAGTTGTACAATCCTTCACGTTGCCCCATGTGTAATTCCTATTCTTCATGTGTCGTGTATCTTACATCAGCAACGCACTGAGTTTCAAATCAGTTTCCACTCTTGACCCCAGCGGAGATGAGACACTGATTCCCCGAGAACGCTCGTGAATTCAGGGGTCACTGCTTTGCCTGGTGTCGTCTGAGTGCGCAGAGATTTCTGCCCACTGGGAGCCCGAGCGCACCCACCCTCCTCACAGTCTTGGAACATGGTGATTTCACACTCCTGTTGTGTAAAGCTTGTTTTTCTCCATGTGTGTGTCTGTGTGTGTGTGTGTGTGACAAACACATGGTTTACTGTGGGGAGAGGTCACTGGAAGACACACAAAAGAGATGGGCCCTTGTTTGTAATTCTGAAAATATCCTACTGTCCCTGCGTGACTCTTCATACATAAAGCCAGCAATGACTTATAACAGATTACAAACTGATAAGAAACACAATTCCCAAGAATATTTATATATAAAATTCTTATTTTCATTGAATTGATTATATCAATCAAATCTCTTTGAAATGCTTTCAGTAAAGGGTATAAACATGGTTGTCACTTTAGACGTTACAGTTTCTCCTCTGACGTAGTCCAGCTGTCTTGTCTAGATTATGAACCATTAATACAGAACTGTAGTCAGATGTTATTGCAAATTAATTTACCATTTCCAAGGGAAACGTGACATATACTAAAGACAAACTGCTTTAATTATGAGAATGAAAAGTACTTAATAGTATATTTAAAACAAATTTAATGACTTAATGCACCACTCTATCCAAACACACACTTCTGTCATTGCAAAGAATAACAAGATTACAAGCATATTAGTTTAAACACATTTGAAAATTTTGTCAGTTTGGTTTGTCCACAGAAATAATTTCAGCAACCAGACGAACAACGCAACACAAAACACTTTCTTCTCAACAAGCAGGGGCTGCAATTTCAAAAGGAAAAGCGTCATTATTGGGTCGACCACGTTTTTTCTGCGTAAAAATCTGAAAATGAATAGAGGCTTTACACAGTTAGGCAGCAAACAAAATGCATCTTACATGGTGAATCGGCAATGCGTGATTATCTGAACGGTGACATTGATTCTGGTTGTGGCTCACTCTCTCGTGAGGACCCCATGCTCTTTGGGATACCAAGACGAGTTGTTCCTCCTCTAATCATCTGTGACAGTTCAGTTAGAGACGCTCAGATGACCAGATATTTTACTTGGAAAAAAGCAAGAGGAGTCTGCTTTAAACGAAGGAGCCTGCTCCAGACATTGTACTCAAAGATGTCTGAGTTTAATTTGATTATGTGGAAGATGTTTCTAATATCCTCTTAACACTGAGCTTGCGCTTACATTCTGTACTTACAGACACCTCTCACTACCTCTGTAAGCTGATTAAAGCTAAATTTTTAATCGTTTGAGGTCATGGGTTTCTCACCTCACTTCTTGTATTTACTTCTTGTATTATTAATGTTCATTCATTATCTATACCGCTTATCCCTTAAGGGTCACAGGGGAGCTGGAGCTAGTCCTAGCTGACATTGGGCGAGAGGCAGGTACACCCCGGACAGATCGCCAGTCCATCGCAGCATTGTTAATGTAATAGACCTTTTTTTAATTAACCTATTTGAGTCTAGAACCATTAAATTGTTTTGTTTTGACTCCATTCCAGGCAGATATCTCTAAAATTGCGGATGTGTATGTGATCTTCGGTTCTTTTGAGATATTTGCTGACATATTTACAAAGAAGCAGAAATACTGAAAGATGCAGAACTATGGTCAGACTTGTGTCAAGGTATTGTAAGAACCGCTTGTGTGGAAAAGTTCAAACTTATGTCAAAACAGTACTTTACACTTTTACTGTGGTTATGCGCCAGACTCTTTCTCGGCTGGGAGCATTTAACATACGCGTGTTAGATAGTGAGCTTTAGAGGTGCTGATAGGCAGATTGTGATATGGCCAGATACAGCCAGGCTAGCTGTTTCCCCTGTTTCCAGTCTTTATGCTAAGCTAAGCTAACCAGCAGCCGGATGTAGCCTTCCTTGACAAATAGGGTGGTATCAGGCTTCTCATCTGACTCTAGGCAAGAAGCGTGATTCCTAAAGTGCCATATCCAGCAGTGTTTCAGTTTTACATTGGATACAGAACTTTGTTTATAAGGCAATTTTACATATATTAGTGCATATCGAAAATGTTCTCTCAAAAAGTGTATAGCAATCACACAAAAGTCAGCCAGCCTCTATTTTCAGAAACATACATCTGTGTCTCCCATGAGAAGATCACATACAGTCCAGTAAGGGATATAATACCATCTTAAAAGATTGACAGATTTCCTGTATTGATGGTATAACATATAATAATGTTTGTGTAATGAACCTTGTTCATTACACAAAGTGTCTGGAATAGTGTCCTGTTTAAATGTTTATTTAGTAACGTTAAAAGGGAAAGGGAGAAGAATCTAAAATTGCATCTTACTGGGCTTTAATGGTCCCTTGTACCTACTTGCATGAAGGGAAAGGAGGCACTTTGGAGAGGAACGCAGAAATACTGTATCATTTATACAGACTGAGCGATATTGACTCTCCATTTCACTGCGATGTCTTTGGAAATGTGGGATGAAGCATGTGAGCACACACGGAAACCACATGAACACTGAGAGCGTTCAACATTAACATGCACTGCTCAAAAATACATCCAGATACAGTCATCGTCCCCTTCACCACAGAAAGGACAAGAACAGACAGCAGAGGTGTTCCAGATCAGTGGAACATCGAAATACCACACAAAAAACCACCAGGGATCAGACCTGGGTCTTTGTGTTAACCACTGAATCGCTGTGTCACCCCAACCTCCTGAACGGCTTAAACTGTTTTATGCTACTTACTTCTAACCGCCATTTCTGCACGAAATAATAAATTTTCTAAGGTGGATTATCAGGAAAACAACCAGTCAAAGTGTTTACTTAGACCGAATGACAACCAAAATCCGTCTAATTACCTTCTTGTGAATTATCCCTATGTTTCATTACTTAAACCTCCATATTGAGTTTAGCATCATTAAAAACTGATAGATAGTTGTGTTATATAATATTCTCATTTGTTATTTGTTAATATACCATTCAGAGTTAAAGTCATTGACATCTGCATTAATAACTTGATTACATCTACATTAATAACTTGATTACATCTACATTTAAAATGTGTTTTAAACCTTTTTTATTGCTTATAAATACTAAATAAGGATGGTTAAAATAAAGTATCACAGTTTTTAAAATTTGTTTATCTATCTTAAACAATGGGAGTTTTTCAAAATCCATAAAAGAAAACCCAGTACTTCAGTTTGTCTGAAAATTTCAAACAACTTAAACAGAAAAGGAATTTTGCTTTTCGTAAGAAAATGAAAAGAGCACAGTTAAAGAGAAGTATCTTCATGCTGTATCGCAGATGTTCATCTAAACTCGTGGAAACTCATGCTGCTCTGTTGACATGCAGTTTGAAGAAAGTGTGCTTGGGTGTAAATTAACATCAAGGATGGTGTTTCACACTCGTGCATTTTACAGCCACATGGCAGTTTTATGTTGTCTTTAAGTTTGGGTTTTGAAAGAACCAGCATACGCACAAGATTCTTCAGACTCGTCAGAATAATGGACCTTTTCTATTACAGGCGCCGTGTGACTTCTAGTCTGTGAGCTCTTTGTGATGCTCTCTGCTTTTCTAAGCATCTGTGTCCAGCCTGAGCAGAGATAGACGTTATGGTTGCAGAGAGCACCTAATGGAAAGGCAGGAATCGTCACAGATGGGAGGTCAAGTGATCTCCCTGCTCTGGAAGGATCTTTCAGATGGTTGTGGTGAGACTAATTGTGATAGCATGCAAAATGGAGGCATTACTTTTATCTTCATTAACAAAGAGACTTTTTCTTTTTCAGTTACTTTTTTTTCCTAAGATTTGTCTACTCTTGCAGCCTCTGATTTAAAGCAAAAATGTTCTGTCGTCTTTGGAATTGAGAGGCATGTGGTTGCTCGCCTCTTTCAACAAAGTAGTGAATATTGTGGGTACTACTCAACTATTTAATTTGACAAATGAGTTAAAGGTCCAGTACTCTGTTTTGACTTGTGTAGTAACAGTGATATTTTACTTGCGTAAATAGTTTTTTGCCACAGTGGCTCTCTGGGTCCATTTTCACACATCTGCAAAGGTGTATTTTAACGGTATTAAAATATTATTTTCCATCATTTTGCATAACAAAATGTCTTCGACAGCTTGAGCTTTGAGAAACGAACAAGTTCCTGTGGAGCTTAAACACAGACTAATGTCACAGTGAAATACCAGGATAAAGCAACATTTCAGAAACAGAAAGTTTTCGAAATAGTCATATACTATATGTCTTCAAGATTGATTTCTCCAGAAGCAGGAAGTGGTGCAAAATTAAACTCAGTTAAACCTCATTTTTGTTTCACATGTAGAACAAATATGTAAGTTTTTCTGAGTTCCCATTTCAGAAATAATTACCTTTTGAAGTCCTACACAATAGAAAATCACAATATTCAGGATTATATAAGATGGAAAACAACATTTTGATAGGATTTGAGCAGAAGAAAAAACATCTAAATCAAAGACAAAAAGAGAGAAAAAGGGGCTGGGATGTAACTAATGCAAAGGTCCAATGGTGGAATGTAACTAAAAATACATATACTCACTTTACTCCATTTTTGCTACTTTATCTTTAACCCAACTGAATTTCTGAGGGAAATATTACACTTTTTTCCTCTACATTTATTTGACAGCTATAGCTACTTTGTAGATTATGAATTTTGTACAAAACATTTGATCAGTTTATAAGATTTGAGGCATTATCAGTGATCAAAAGTACTTAAATTAACTCCAACCACCTAAAACTTACATGTTTATCATCAGTGATAATCATCCAGTAATATATAATAATATAACTCTGATAGGGCCTGTTGGGCTGCAAAATAAATACTTTAACTACTGATACTTTAAGGAAATATTGCTGAAAATACCTGTGCATTCAGTTGAATGCAGGACTTTTGTGTTACTGCTAATTCTGAATAA
>NW_026118047.1:0-31689 GCF_001640805.2 Lates calcarifer
GAGCTCAGTATCACCTCAATTGGTCATAAGAAATCAGTGCATAATTATTAGTGGCTAATTATTCTGGTTGATGGTGTGAGTGCTGTGGTTAAACATGAATGATTTGTATGAGAAAGCCACTAACAACTACCAGTGCCATCCTGCGAGCTGAAATGAATGGATCCTTTTTTGTTTCAGTCAGTAAAATGCCAGTACAATTATCTCAACACTTCAGTCTTCTGTCCTCGTTTGGTTTCAAATTTCCTCTCATGTCATGACCTGACATGCAAAGAGATTCCATCTGTGTGTTTCCAAATAAAAGGAAGAGATACTGTGCCGCCCCATTTCCTTTGATTAAATTTTCAGCACACGTCACCATCATATTCCTCTGGGGCTTTCTGCTCTAACAAGACCTTGAAAACAAGACAAGGAGAAAGAAAAACTTTTGCAATCTGAGTCTCTGTGAGTGTTTTTGGTGTGACTTTGTTCTTGTATGTTTTTGTTTGTGTGTGCGTGTATGTGTGTGTGAACGGAGGCTGGAGAAAAAACAGATCAATACAGAAAAAGACAGGACAATAGGAGATAAGCAAAATGAGGAAGAAGTGAGAAAAAAAAAGACAGAAATATATACAAGAAAACCACCCCCCATCACAAAACACCCCCCCAACACACACACACACACACACACACACACACACACACAGGGGAATTAAACTCCCAGAAAAGCTGTCGTAATCACTCAGCACTAATATGCAGGAAATGGAACTGGACACCACATTAACCCAGCATTCTACTGGAACATCCATTTCCTCCCCACCATAGATGCACATTCATTTTCATTCAGTTCAATTTAGTTCAACTGAATTCAGTTCAGTTCAGTTTGAATTTACTGTCATTCTGCATCGCACCAGTGCACAGCTAAAGGGAGAAACGTTTTCAGTTTTGAGGTTACAGCAGCATCTGAACTGGAGCTGATGAACCAACGATAAAATACAGGATAATGAACCCATCACAACAAGTGCAATGTAATCAACAGTTCAAATTATATAATAGCTCGAGTTTTATTCCAAACATGCAAAAATCACACATTCAGACAAGCTATTTCTCAGAGGATACAAGCAAACTTTTCAGCGAACCCTAACTATCATTTCTCTTATGTCTCACAGTGCTGCACCTGCTGCTGCCCTCACTAAACAAAACCCACAGGGTTGCCTGACCCTATCTCATCCACTCCAACACTTGAAAAAGATCCAATTCAACTGGCAAGGCAGGTGGTGCAGGATTTCAAATAAAGGAGTGTATCTACACTGCTGTGGAGCAGCATTGTGTAGTATCAAACACATCTCCAATACCCACCTCATAAAAGCTGGTGTAAGCGGCATTCACATTGGAGAAAGGAAAGAAAGTAAACACAGACCATTTTATTCTAGTCTTTGTAGTGTTTGCTCTGCCTCCCTGCTGTGTGCTCTGGCCGCTACCTTCCTAATGGCCATCATCACAGGGACGAGACTTCACGCTGCCACAAACAAATCTCTGCTCTGGGCACTTTTCTACTCAATCAATATTCAAGGTGCAGCATGAACTAGCTAATAGGGCATTATAGGAGCTACACCACCAGCCATGCAGCCCATGTTTTATCTCCATCAACTGTTCAATCGTTAATTACAGAGCACTGTGTCTGATAAGTGACAGGCTGCAGTGGAAATTCATATTTTATTGAGCAAAACGTTCAGAGAGACAGAGGGAGAGAGGCCGATTTCACCTGCATGAGTGATCACTAATTAACTTTCATGTAGCCCTTTAATGGTCTATTCATCTATTCATCTAATGTTTGCTGCTTACAAAGAATCTGTCCCTGGCTGTGGATAAACATTATGAGTTCCACTTTGAAGACTTTTTATGGATTTGCATGTGTTTGTGTGTGTGTGCACGTTGGGTGTTAAAAACAAAGTGACAGTTTGCCAAAACACAAAAAGGAACTTTGACTCCTTCAGCATCATCAGTTAACTACATCATCATGTGAGGTTACAACTCACTTCAGGACTTGAACATCCACCTGAGGACTGACGTACAGCTGTTTACTGGCACTGTAGCTTTGGCTTCTTCTTTTCAAGTCTTTTCAAGATTATGTCATTTTATGCAACTATCAGTTAATTAGCTTAACTGGCTTAATTAGCTAGCTAGCTTGCAGATAAAAATTGGCTAGCGACAGCTGCTATTTCAGTGACAAAACTGACAGTTTTTTGGAAAGAGACGAGAGGCTTTTTTAATTATTTCTAAAAGAAAGACCTAGAGTGAAAAAAGAATTTTGAGTAAGAAATTTGCTTCTGCTATCAGTGTAAACTGGATGTGTGCCATTACTGAATGGAAATCTTAAGAGGCAGACAGTAATTTAGGAAGGCAGAGTTTAGCAGCAGTCGTCTGCACCCCAGGAATAATAAGCTCTAACCTGCTGCACCTTTTTCCCACTCTTCTCTTCCCTGAACAGCATTGTACTTCATTCTGTTTCACTCATTATTGTTCTACATTCCTTCTTATTCTTGAAATACGTGCTAACCATTCTCTGCCATCTCCCTCTGGTTTCTGAAAATGTCTTACATGTCGCACCTCACCAGACTTGAAAAGGTCTCCAACACACACACACACACACACACACACACACACACACACACACACAAAAACAATGAAAAAAAGACCAGAGTGAATGGAAATGCCATGCTAACCTCTGAGGCATCACCTTTTCTGCAAAGAGTTTCCTCATCATGCTTTGTAGCAGCGGCTTTATTCTTCAGCGGATGTATTATGGAACGAGGGAAAAACTTTTCTCCTGAGAAATAAGTGACAGCAAAATCTGAACAAAATGGCAGTGACCTTTGAGGCCTCACTTGTTGCTTCCAAACTTTCTATTAAAGCACAGTGAAAAACTTTGCAGAGTAAAAGTTAAAACCAAGAGTTTGTCATGTCAGGTCTTTATCACACAAGGTGGTTGTTGCCTTCCAGCCTCCAAATGCTTTGTGAAAGAACCCTGGTTGGAAGAATATTAAATGAATACCACTGGAGTATTTGAATCACCCTCAGTATGTTATCTAACATTGATAGGACTTCCACTTACTTGTCTCAGATCAGAGCTTCAGCAGCCACATAAAGGCAATAACTCAGTCAGTGTTTTATCATCTCATAGCAAGATGTCTCATGTCCAGACAAGATTCAGCCCTGATCTCTGGCAGTGTGGACTCTTGTAACGGGCTCATGTCTGGTCTTCCCAAAACGAGCAGACTGCTCTCAGATCTGCTGTGCAGAACAAAGATTGGACTGCCATTATTTGGCATGGAAGAAAAGTTGGTATTACCGGCAGAGCGGCAAGTCTGACAAGAACAGAGCTTCCCATTCATTCCCTGAGCAGGATGAATCAGACCACCTTGGGTCAATACTTCCCTTTTCTGTTTCCTCTCCTCCTGCTGAGAGTCGGCAGTAGCTCGGAGTGAGAGGAGGAAGCTTTCCTCTGTTCTTTTTTTCTTCCCCTTCCTGTTCTCTCAGATCACAGACAGATCTACCTCGACCCCCGGAGACACAATTACCTTTCCTGTTCTACCTCACCCCCTGCTCCTCCTCCTCCTCCACCTTCAGCCATGTCACTGACGAGTCAATCTGTGCTGGAGGCTCACAAACCCCCTGCTCCCACTTCTAAGAGCACAAAACTTTTGCTGTGCACTAACTGGCCTACTCCTGCCTTAGTGTGAAGAAATGAATAAGATTATCCATTTGAAAGTCATAATACTGGTATCAGCTTCATTGCTGTGCAGACAGGACGTTCAAGGAGCTAACATGGAAGCCAACAATCTACAAACACATTCAGCAGACACAGGGCAGCATTATCATCCCACTGAAGTTGTGAGAGACACAATCAAAAAACAGAGAGGGAGCCAGTTTCAACTTTCCTCTGTGTCAGGGAAGCTGTGAAATAGCATGTGCAAATTCTCTTTCAGGCTGAGCAGCCCTGTTCTGGTGCAAATCCCTCTAGGCGTCCGCTCTCCATCCTGTCCGAGTCAGACATGAGCTTGAGGCAGACGACCTCCAGGCGAAGGCCCCTGCAGCGAGGCACTCCAAACTCCCCTCAAAGGGGAGCTCAGCGAGGCCACGGCACAGTCCATTATCTCCCAAAAGGAGTCATTATCCAGACCCCCGCTGAGACAGAGAGAGCAGCCAGAGGACCAGAGAGAGGCCAGGACTCCTGGAATCCTCTAACTCCTGCGCTCTCAGACTCTCTGCCCCCGATATTGATGGACTACGATATGAACATCTTACAAAATGTTTAGACCACTTGCTGTTTTCATGAAACAGGCGGGGAGGATGAACTCAGGTGAAGGCTCATGCTCTTTTCTGATTTTAACTATTAAACCAAAGTAAAGATGAGGAGGGAAGACAGGGGCAAACAAAGAGTGTGGGTGTTTTTTTCATTGTTGTTGTTTTTTGCTTTTTTTTCCCCTAACTGCACTGAGAGCAATGAAAAGCATATACCAGGGTGTTTACAACATTCAACATTTCATTTTAACACCATGACCTTATTTACATTTTCTATTCAATTTGTGACACATAAGTAGACAAACTGTTAAACAGTCATAAAAAAGAGAAGGTGATGAACAAGGACAAAGTTCTGTTATCAAGTCAATTCAGAAATAAATAAAGGGAGGTCTTATACATAGAAATGCTGTACATTTTATACATTGTCAGAATGTATCAGTCAACACTAGTAGCTCAGGAGAGCTCTACCCCTGTGCACAAAGCCAGGTCCATCTACCTTTGGGATGAATTGGAATACCAACTGTAAGCCAGGCCTTATCACCCTGCATTAGAGACTCAGCTCACTAATGCTGCTGTGGCTCAAAAAGAACAAATGTCAGCAGCCAGGTTCCAAAATCTTGTGGAGAGACAGAAAAATGCCTGTGATTTTCAAATGACATGTTCAGGTGTAATGCTAGTGTGTCAACATACAGTATTTTTGATGACATAGTGGAAATTCGCCCTCTCTCTGCACCACTTCCTCAGTTTGCAGCTCTGATCTGCACATACACACACTACGAGGAACACGCTAACAGGATAGATACACTTTCAGTTGTATAAGTACAAAAATAAAAAGACCTCAGTAACACACACTAAGGAAGGCAAACTGCACAACTGTACACAAACACACCTCCAGCTAAAAGCAATCCTGCTATCACCCAGTAACAGCCGACTACAGTCTCCCAAACAGCTAAAGGATATTAATGAAAACTGTTGACGGATACAGCTGGGAAACATGCAGATATCGGATTTTAAACTCATATTACTGCTACTGAACTCTGTGATACATATGCAGACGCCACTGCAAACAGAGAATTAGCTTTGTGTTTAAAAGCCTGTTAAATACAAAAAATGAGGCTGACCCAAATGTTTCAAAGCTTCCTTCCTTCCCATTGTAATCACCATGAAACACCGTGATCAAACTCAGTGCTACAGGATATTTGTTTGTTTGTTTGCTTTTTTTTTTTGGTCAAGGTTCTCTCAAGTGTCTCA
Organism: Lates calcarifer; assembly: GCF_001640805.2. Taxonomy (NCBI): domain Eukaryota; kingdom Metazoa; phylum Chordata; class Actinopteri; family Centropomidae; genus Lates; species Lates calcarifer. Next base: position 5,533 of record NW_026118047.1, read on the forward strand.
GGTGCAGTGATGGCAAACTTCACTCCTCTTTAATGTGAGGAGGAGAAGTCAATGTGATTGTGCAGCAATGTCCACATCACAGAACTTAAAACAGACATGACTGGGTGTAAGTTATACATCTTTGTAATCTGGGTGAATAAATGCTATGAGAGAAAGAAAACCTTTTGTAAGCATTTTGACTTGCCAACAAAGGAAGAGCTCAAAGCGTGGTGTGATGGACCTGCTGGGTGCCTCAGTGGTAATTTACAGCTGTGTTAGAGCTGCTGCAATCACAGCCCAAACCCATCTGAGCTGTTCAAATAAGCTCCTTATTTTCATGTCTAAGGGAGAGGAAACCAGGGGAGCAACAGAAGAGAAATACTGTATGGTGGCAAGTAAGTGCTGAGCTGTGGTGGCACCGGTACAAAAAGCAGCTTCCTGTCCCATCGTGGCTAAAGGCAAAGCTGACAGACAGGAGCCGCTATCAGCCCCAGACTCACTGCTCTGCAATAAACAGCCTGCACAAACCAGCTCCGGGCTTCAGAGGTACACTGAGCTTTTACATGAAGCTGAGAAAATCAGGAGCCATTTTACCTCCATTGTGACAAAAAAATGTAGCATTTTCAACTCTGTGTATAAAGTGTAGTCCTATACTGTTATTAATGTAATGCTAAGAACACAGGGTCACCTCCAGGTCTGTTTAGAAGCTGTTCTGGAGCTTTTGCTCATCACATGAGCTTCATCAGCAGAGGGATTCATTTGACTGTTTCATGTACCTTTCTTTGCATAGTTTGCCACAAAGTGAAATGTGAGTATTCTTATTAATTCATTCATTCATTGGTATACATATTGTATGTAATTACAGCTGTCTTCATGCTTCATATCACCACATTTACTTTTTTAATTTGTTGTCTTTTATATGATTGTTTTTCTTTGCTACACTCGGACATTAAGCACTCAAAAACATCCATCTTACACAAGTTATAAAAATAGGCTGTTTCTTTGACCATTTGTGTTTATTTTTGTTATCAAGGGAACAAACTCGGTCAACTGGAGAAAAAAAAAGCTTTGCCATGATGTGTGAATGATAAATTCACTTCTGAGGTGTTTCAAACATCAAAAGAACCGTTAAGCACATATTCATTAAAAGATGGAGACCTGCATCTGAGTCAATTTATGTGTTAATTGCAAGGTTTTGCCTATTTTCAATTATATAATTATTAAGAGATTGATTTTCCTCATTAACAACTGCCATTTAAGTTTTTCTGTCGTGTTTGGATCTGTTATGGTTAATTAGATGCAATTAAAAGGAAGTGAAGAGTTGAAAAGAATCATTACAGTCATGAGGCCCTGTCCTCACCACAAAAACAACAGCATTTGTCATAAGCTTAAATCAACTTGTGTTTATGTTTTCCCAACAAATGATCTCTTTCTAATCTATCTAGTTAGCAAAGGTGGAAGTAGCATCACATTGCAGCACTGCACAAACTTCTAAAGGAGGTTGTGGCTGATGCAGATGCTTTTTTTTCTAACCATAACCAAACCAAAACTCAACAACAGAGGCAGAAGATCAGAAACTACTCATATGAGAAATGCTGATACTCTGAGTCGAGATGCAGAGCCCTGTGAAAGTGATGAAGGCAACTACAGACTGTATCTCTTTGTCTTTGTTTTGGAGCTACAGATGGAGTCACATGACCGGCGGCAGCAGCAGCAGCAGCAGCAGCAGCAGCCCTGCAGTCTTCTTTCTCTCTCTGTGTGAATGACTCTGTCAGCAGAATTCAGACCACAGATCACTGACTTGTCTCTGCTTGTTGCTTCTGAGTGTGTCTATTGAGTGTTTGTGTAGTGATTGGTCTGATCTGATGGGACAGTGAAAGAAATACTGCTTACAGTTCAGCATGGGGCCACTAAAGGACAGATGTGGCTTTCACTGGCTCCCCAGTCCTCCTCCCAGCACCCCTCCATACTGTCCATTTAAAAAAAAAAAGACTTACTCTTCTGGGCCTGACTCACGCTGTGTGGTGTTGAGACAGGTGGCACCATCCCTCCACTACAGCGATCAATTCTCAATATGGTTAAGAGGAGCAAATCAATTGGTTTAACACAAAGAACTGTCAGTGTGCTGCTGAAAGGCATTTAGCCACACTGGTGTGCACACAGCCCCCAAGGCCAATTTATCTTTAAACAGAAAAGGAGCAAAACCAGCTTTTTGCTTCTTCATTTCTGAAATACCAAACATTTACAGTCTAATAATGAATTGGAGACTTAGGTCTCAGTCACACAATAAACACACATAAAGTGCTGCTGCTCAGATCTGTCTGGGCTGAATCCTTCAACCATTAATGGCCACAGACATTAGAAAACACCTGGTTCAGGATCACGTGGCTTGAACGTCAACAGGCTCAACAATGAGTGCTTTTTATTCAGCTAATTATTCATCCACTCATCCTTGGCCTGGAGGAAGGACTTTAAGAAGCTTGGAGAGAGGAATCGTATCACTCACCGGTGGCTAACATCCCTTCAACGTGTCTATCTAGTGTTTGTTTAGTGACTGGTCTGATCTGATGGGACAGTAAAAGGAATAGTGCTTACAGTTCAGTCAATAGATCTATAATCAGTACTCAGTAGAAAGAACTGCAAACTGCAAATTCCTGGAAGTAAAATGCTCCGGGGCAAACAGCAGAAACCTATTTGTGGAAAAAGTGCAGTCAAATAAATGTAAACAGGGATGCTGCTGAAGAAAGTCTTCCTCCCTGGGTAAATAAATTCTTTAAAAAACATGTATGAATGCTATTCATTTATATTCTATTTTATCTAACGACATCAGTGGGAGAGACTGAGCATGAATGAGACTGCAGCTCATACTGTCTGTATGTAATCCACCCTAATCTTATTCTGATGGTTTAAGCACTGTGTCTTCTACAAGTGAAACAGACACAAACCAACAAGGGGAAGAAAATATCTGCTACAAATGTCTCTAACAAGACTTATGTGGGGAAAGGCTGAATAGGATTAGGGTATTGATTTTTATCTACTCCAGTGAAGCCATAACAGCCCACAGGGAGCACTACATATTGTTCCCTTTTCCTCATTTGTCCTTTGTTCCATTTGTCTTTCAATAATAAAAGTTTACAAGAAGGAAACAGAACAAAAGATGAATGCGTACAGGCAGTTTAAAAACAGGTCCTGTGTTCTATCACACACTGAAATGGGACAAGTGTTAATGCTGACTGATGACAGCCTGGCAGCCTGTTCAGTGTGTTTCACTGCTTTTCACCCGACGCATGCTGAGAGACCCTTCATATAATAACGGTGTGTTAATGTCATGTGGGAGTAAAACACCAGTTTCTTACTTCACAACACCTTCTGGGTCTGAAAACTCAACACAAACAAACAGAACATCAGCCAAAAGCTGTTGTTCAGGGTAATGAGATGATAGATTAATAGGTATGACGATCATATACAATATTTTTTAAACTTTCACACAATCAACCCTAAATCATAAAACTCTGATTTGTCTCTGATGTGAGTGCCAGTCATAAATATGGACATTTTTTCCATCGTGACCTTCTGCTGCACGAGCACTGACTGTGATATAAACAAGAACAAAATGCTGGGATGAACAGGTCAGTGGGTAAATTACCTTAATTCCTCCTTTACTCCCATCAAAATGGGACTTAGAGGAAAGTCTCAAATATTGTAACTTCTCCATGAATAAAAGTCAGATTATCATAGATGGGACTGTGGATGCCACCTCCTGGCAACTGTGCTGCTGTTAAGAAATGTTGCACCTCATTTATTCCCTCTCAGTGTAATCCAGTCAAGGATTACAAAGCAGAGTCGCTGTTGCCGTCCAGTTGCATATAAGCTGAATTTCTAGGAGTCACTATTACAGTGCTATAAAAAAGATGAAGCTGTCCAGAGGCAAAGCAACACAGCAAGAAATGAGACTGATTTTAAAAAGTCCAGTGTAAACCAACTCTCCAACAAGTCTCTGATGTCTCTGTTAGGAGGACATCTCTGATGACCATAGTCGTGGTTAAAAGAAATCAGCTCTGACTGTGAGTGAACAGCAGTCTTTCATGTAAAAGTCTGACATTTTCTTTACTCCCCCGTCCACGTCAACTTCTTCCTCTATAACAGCATCAGCTCAGTCACTATTACACCTTTGAATACCTGCTCATAAAGTATGTGTGACAACTCACCAGGATGATCCTGAGACATCAGTCATCTGTCTAAAAAAACAAGAACCACGAGCCAAATTTAACAACTCACCAAGGTCAAATATAACTTCAGGCTTATGTTGTTTTCACTTTCTTTCTTAATCGAACCGTGGTGATCCTTGAAAGCACAGAACCAGGATAAATATGATCTGAGACACAGCTTCAAACCAAGTCAGTAATAAAGATACATTATACAATTAGCCTTTATGTTGTTGCTGAAATCTTTAGGGACATTAAGTGCAATTTATTAAATGAAATCAAAAAGACACCTGAGAGTTGCTTTACAGCAGCAACCTACTTTAATTATCTACAAAATATAACACTGTGCCATGAAGAGATTCTTAGGGACTCTCACTTTGGAAAATGGAATAAAAATCAATTAAAACTAATCATAAGTGTAACTGATTCTCACACATTAGTGAGGACTGTTTTCACACAACAACATAAATGGATGGATCCAACAGAGTCTATGTTTTATACAGTGAACATAAGGAAAAGAAATACTCGTCAGAAAACTCAGCCAGTCAGTTCGTAGACCTTCAATTCGAATCACTTGATCTCATCTTTTCAGAGAAAGGTCATGATGGGGAACCTGCTGCTGTCCGTCACGTCTGTGACGGTGGATCACCATTTGAGTGTAATAACAACACATACATTTAATGCACGAACTTCCACCTAACTCATACTAAATCATCTGCCTTTAATAGTAGTAGTTTTACCTTCGGCTGTTGAATCTGTATTTAATCCCTCAGACAAATTGAAATCTTTATCACTCCGAGCTCATTGAAAGTGGGAAAATGGTTGTTTCATGCTTTGATTGAGAATCAGATTTGGAGCTCAGGGCGGCTTTTCTACTCACACATACAGTAAAAATGAAACACTGACAGCAGCTGTGGGATGTCAGTGATCCTGAAGTTTTCAACTGATTAACCATAGGTGGTTTCAAAGAATGTTGCTGCTGTAGGGAGATGCTGCTGTAAATACCAGTGACAAAGACACAGAATACTTCACGACTTCATTTGCTGTAGACTGGCTAGTTGATCATAAAATCATTTCTAGTCACAGTCAGTATTACACAAGTATTTGCTGGTTGCAGCTTCCTCAGAGTTTGCCTTCACTTCATGAGCCGATGTCCTGCGGTGGCTGCTTCTCATTATCCTGCATATTACATAGACTAAAATGTTCAGTCTATCCTTACATTAAACACTTATGCCAATAACCAGTGGCAGCTACAAACCAGATGCTGAAAGGCTGTAACATCAATTAAAGCAGGGTCACTACATGACATCTACATCATAAAGAGGAATCAGAAATGATATTGCTGGATACAACCAGCAGCAAAAAAGTACCACCACAAATGACTGAGATGATCTGAAAGCCAAACTTCAGAATCTGTTACTGCTCTACATCTAATGCACCAGACACACAGTCACCTCATAAAATATGAAACTATGTCGACGGCACATGTTCATGCTTCATCTCTGCAGTTTTACAAAACCAAGTCAGTCTTGGCGCTCTCCGTGGTTCTGAACCAGGACTCTCCATGGTCCTGACTCTGCACCCCAGTCTGCGTGTGGAAGACTCTGCCTGACAGGCAGCCTCTACCGGTCTGCACTGATTTCTGCGAGGATTACTGTCGTTCATGAAGTCGCTTAGGTATGCTCTTTGTTTCAGATTGTGCAAAGAGTTGAGAAAAAACTAGGAGACAGTAAGGACAAAGACGGAGTACTTATGTTTTCTCAGGATTCCCTGAAAGTCCCGGGACCCCAGCTGGACAGACAAGACACGAGGAGCTTTATAACTGAGCTTCCCTCACCTGTATCGGGGGTATGCCGCCCGGACCGTCCACCGTGTCGGGCGAGTTGTCGAACACTCGGTCCCTGTACAAAGACCACAGCCCGACGTTGGGGAGGAAAAGAAGAGCCGCTATGAGCAGCCCGGCGAACTGCAGCAGCCTCTTCTCTTTCCGCCTCATCTCTCCGGGAGAAAGCGTGCGAAGCAGCGGCGGTGGAAACTGGCGAGTCCCGAATCACTGATTCTCCAGGAGGAGACAACTTTCACTCTGAGGTGGGGGCGGCATTAAAGCTGATTGGAATATCCAAACATACGCGACGTCCGGTCGCGACCTTCAAAATAAAACACCTCACAAGTTGCTTTGATTATTCTCAAGTACAGTTGGAAGAAAGCGCCATTCTATTTTCAGTGAATGAGAATTCATCATTGCCAGTAACTGTAACTCATTTGAGATTGTACATCCCAGAATCACAATTAAATGTTAGCTGTTATCGCAGTCCACAGGTGTTTATCAGGACATACAGTTATTATATAACTGACATGAGAAATCACAGGAGCAAATGTTCATTTTTTCAGAGAAGCAGAAAAGGTAGAGTCCTGACCACCAAACATCAATTCATAAAAGACAAGAGTAGTATATTTCAGACGTGAAAAGAACTAAAATGTCCCTGATTATCAATGTGTAAAAATGTAGAAAATATCTACTGCCTGTAAAAGATATATTTAAATCCAAAGCTGCAGTATAATTGTTCCTAAATTCATTCTGTTAAATGGGAATTCAGCTAATCCATCAAATTATACAGTGTGAACACAACACAACAAGCTCCCATTCTCACTCTTCGGCTCTGTTTTTCAGACATGATCTTCTGCGGTCTTGTCTGTTTTAGTACGTGTTTGCATGTCACATTGTATAGGCTGAAACTGTGACACCAGAAAATCCCTTGCACTATTAGTGAGTATTCACTTGCTAGAGTCAGTCCACAGTTAATATAATGATTCCTTGGCTTCATGTTTACACTTCATGTTCTCCTTTTCTTGCAAACAGAATTGCTGCTTTTGTTTTGAAGGGTAGAACACCTGTCCTCCTGCGGGTTTCTGGTCGTCTCTACAGCAGCTTGATGCAGTTCATCATTTTGAAAGAAGATTTGGCGGGAGAGTAGAGACGATCCCGCGTTTGAATTCAGCTCTTACATAACTGAAAAACTGCCCCCGCTGCCCCGCTGCCCCGCCCTGTTAGAAAGCTCAGGTATGTAGAGATATCCATCAAGTAAAGGGACGAACAAGTAGTAAACATCAGTAAATATTCAGGCTCTACACTGTTGTAGACCAACATTACCAGTTTGAGTCTCCTGGTTTCTGACTGTCTGTTCCACTGGTCCTCTCTGCTTGGACAGTTGTAGGCAGCGGTACATGTGGACCAAAGCATGGTGTCATTTCCGTACATTACCATCCGAGAAGTCACCACGCGATGACAAAATGTAACCACAATCAATCATCACGTCGGTTTCTGAGTCTGACTGACAGTGACCGGCTGTAGCCACCAGGAAGAGACGCTACGCTGTATGCGTTATCCGGGGAACTTGCAGGCCCTGGTTCCGGGATATTCATCCGCGCGTGCCCGGTTTGTTTATACGCGTGAGGCTAACTTTCTCTGCAGCTGTAGCTACTGTCCTGTGAAAAAAACGAGGAGGAAAAGGTTCAGTGTAAGAGTGGATCACACCGTGGACTGTTATGAGGAGGAGTCACTGTGGTGGTTGATCATATTCATCCGGACAGGAGTAAACAGAGCTGAGAGGGAAAACTTCTGCTGCTGAGGGAAATGATGATCCACGGATTGTAGGAGTTCCGGTAGTGTATCTACATGAAGTGAAGGTTGACTTGTCATCCTGGAGACATTTGTTTCACCCCTCCACCAAAACTGACTGAAGAAAAGATGAAGAGCGGCTGGAAAACTGCTCAGCTGTCCATAAGGTAAGAGAAGCAACAACACGTAAAACACTGAGGGGCCCTACTGAAATTATAATGGAAGAAGAGAGTGTGACAGTGTAATGAAGGTGGGTCAACCAGCAAGTTGCCCCAAATGTAACGTTATCAGGACTCAGAGAGCCTCAAAAGCCACATTTAGCTTGAAACTTTCCAGAATCATCCTTTAAAGTTTCAGCCCCTCTCCTCTTTTTTCAAGGCTACACTTGAAGACAGAAACAGTCAATAGAGTCACTGCATTATAAAGTGCACTGTCACTGGTCCTCACTTCTTTTCAATTAATTAACACAACCGGTGCTTGACTAGAATCTGAATGAGAGCCTTTGCTAAATATGATTCCAAATGAAAACCAGGTTGGAGGCAGGGAAATGTTCTTTAACCAGTCTGGGTTTCAGTGGACCGCTTCCCCTCGTCTACGTGCTCAAACACCTGAACCAAAAACTACACACAAGCATCTGTACAACAGTTTGTAATGCTGTATGTGCTTAGATCTGCACAGCCTGAAAGCTGGTGGACTGGTATGTGCAAACTGAAAAGAAAAAGTTGAACAGATTGAGTATTTTGTGTGTTGAACTGAATAAAGCATCTTTGCCACCTGAGCTGCACAATGTATTGGATTGTTGCAAAGTTCATTACTTTCTATATTTCCTGTTTCTTGATGTAGTATTTGCATAATGGTCACCATTAAAGAAGAGTCATAATCACTCTCGATCAAACTGTCCATATATCTATAATTCACCTGGTAAACTTTGTTGTCATATATATTTTGTCACGTTTGTATTTCCATTGTTCCTTTAAAGAGTCTTGGTGACATCTTCCTGTTTATGTGACCTGGTGAAGCAGATTTTGTAGCTCACTTCATTGAGACCTAATGACGGTTCAGTAATTGCTCATCAGGGAAGCCTGGCCCTTTCTGAATGAGCTCGGCTAATGGCTTTCAGCACAGAAGAGTCAATCAGTGGTCTGCCATCAGATGATAATAATACTGGCATTTCCTCTGCTTTATGCTCTACGAATTACCTTGATTTTTTCCCCCAACCTCTTTCAAATCTGCACTGAGGCTGTGACACGAGCAGGAGGAGTTATAAAGCGTAAATCCCACCACATTCAGAGGTTGCAGGGTTTATCCATAATTCATGAGGGAAGACGCTGAACAGATTGAATTGTCACAACTGAGGCTGGTACAGATGGAGAGAACGAGAGAGGGATGAGCTGTTCTCTCTCTCTCTCTGAGCGTCCAGAGCAGGAATAGAAAGAGAAGGATTAGCAGGGGGAGAGACTCCAACACACCCTGGGTTCAAGTCCACTCTGCTAAACAATGTGGCTAATCTTCAGTTAACCCACACTCATTCTTCCTGCTCTGTAAATGCATGCCTGTCAAATACAAGGGTTAAAGGAGATTAGGGCGATGCTCGACTGGTTTAGAAATCAGGATTTGCTCATTGTGTGTGTCAGAGGTTACAGAGAAAAAGGCAAATCCACTGCCACTTGAAACAACAATGAATCATGGAGCAGTTTGAGGTCAAGCAGAAGAGGTCAGCGTCCTCTTTGCTATAAGTGACAGAGTGAAAATTACTTTTCTGAAATTTCATTCATCTCAGTTGAAAAGCAGAAATGAATACATGAACTCTCACCTTTGAATGAAGCGAGTAAAAGCCAATGACGCTTTGGCCACAGTGACCTCAGAGTTCACCACACACCTGGCTGAGAGGCTCTGGTGTCTGAAGAATAATCATGGTGAATACAGAGCTGAGCACAAAGTGGCAAAGGGTCACTTACTGTTGGTGGATATGATGACATTACAGCAGAAAGAGGTGGAAAGTCTCTCATCTGCCATGAGCCTGAAGCTTGCAGGCATGTTCATGGTGATCAGCATGTCATTCACATACTCTGCTCCAACTGGGCAGGTATTTTCTGACATTGCTGCTATACTACTATGACGTAGTTTATTTTCCAAGACACGTGTTTCCATGCATCATTTTTCATATTCAAACTAGCCTTTAGCTACATGTAAGTTTTGCTATCGCTACAACGTGAACAGCTGTCTACTTACCAGAAACGCTGTGAGTTCAGCATCAAACTTCATTCCTTTACAGGCTTATGGCAATGTTTTGGCTCTAGTTCGATCACTTCTTTTCTTCTAATGAAGTTAGCATGCTAACCAGCTAGCCCCAGCCTGGCCAATCTGTCTCGGCGGACAGTGTAGCAGAGTCAGTGTAGCATCATGTCTTCCCTGAAGAAGTAGCTCTCTGCTCATGCATTGTAAACACAGGCAACCATCACCCGTTCCCAGCAAGAAACCATGTTCAGTGGCAGAGAAAATGTACAAATAGCCCCTTTAAACTTATATCAAAATGAATTAGGAAGCTAATGAGTATAGCATTGAATGCAGTAGAAAACAATGTGTGCTCCTGTTTAATGAGGAAATCAAAACAGGTGTGATTGGTAGTTGCTGTATGACTCAGAGGACATTTGCATAAAGTTTTCTCAGCTTCATAACACTGTGCTGCAGGATGAGCCAGCAGGTTTGGCTGATCTACCGCCTCACCTTTCTGGAGGTTGGAAACTGAAACTGTCCCTTAGGAGAATTAAGGAAGAATCTTTCTGCCCTGTAGCATAAAAAGACCATGATATGCATATCTGTGGGGATCTGATGGGTGTTGATCAGTATCAAAAACTGCTTATTCAGGTCATCTGACAGATGAGTCATCTGCTTTCCAACCCCTCAGTCCAGCCTGTATAGCCTGTCCTAGAACAGAGCTACACGGTAGGAGTGCAGCTAATGATTATTTATATTATCAGTTAATCTTGTAATTATTGTTTAATCGACCTTGTAGCTTGTCTGTGTGAGCAGCTTATTATGACCCGTTTGGGTCATATTATGACAGGAGCAAAGGAGGAAGTCAGGTGACACTGAGCCACAAAGTGGGGAAAAAGTGGCTGTATGAAGGAGGTCGAGTTGAATGGATGGGTTGACAAAACATTGGACTTAAATACAAGAGACTTTTGTTTGCTTGCTGTATGGTCAATGTCGTTTTCCACGATCATTCATTAACCTTAACTACATTTATTATTTTAACCATGACAACAAATCTTTACAAAGTTCTTATTTACGATCTTTTCCTAAACCTGACCAAGTAGTTTTCTGCACCATAGCTTAATGGTCGGTTGTATATTTTTCATGGACGTGATTTTAGATTGAAAAAATGACTTAATGTTCAACAACACCCTCTGAGTCAGCAGGATGAGCTACAGGTTAATATTTACTTGAAACCGTCTCGTACATGTAGTTTTGTTTTAATGAATGTCAGTGACACTATTATTCAAATGCTGTATTACCACTGGTGGTAAACACATCCAAGGCAGAGAAGAGAAAATGAATTCAATCACTAATATAGCTGACATGGCTGGAAAAAAACCTCCCATAATGAAACTCCATTGCTGCCTTTGCTTACTTTCTGTCAGCGATAAAGAGGCTGGAGGAACACTCCATACGCAATTTATGTGTGAAAGTGCCCTTTCTTAATGCCATAAAAGGTCAAGAAGTGGTAATTCACCAGAGAAATTACCACATGGCAAGACTGAGCGAAATAATATGAGGCATGACTGCTGAGTGGAAGAGTGGAACCGAAGCAGGACTGTTTTATGGTTCCACTATGCTCTTCTCATCTGACGCTTTCTATATAATTGCTCAGCTTTTCTGGATAAATCTGTGGCACAGCAATCTATCATCTGGGTAAACACAGGAGGGTTTAGGAAGGAAATTCATTCCACAGAGGAAGCCATTAAACCTGCTTCAAACAGACTACTTTGTGTGAAACTGGCTTTTTGCTCATATCTATTCTGATCTGGTTGAAGGTCAGCAAAAAAAAAAAATGTTGCTTCCAAAAGCAGCCTCTGGATTTATTGTGCCACCATATCTGGAATCTGTTAGCTGGCTTTTTGCTTAGCATAACCACTAAGTCAGTTTTTTATAGTCCAGTATGAGTGCAGTGATGTGCTAATTAGCAAGTGTGCTCATGTTAGCATTGTCACTGTGAGCATGTAAACATGTTGATGTTTGCATTCAGCTCAGATGAGTACTGTGCCTACAGCTTCACAGAGATGCTAGCATGGCTACAAGCTCTCCGTCCTGTTATTGTTTGAATATATGACCCAAGGACAAGCAGTGTTGACAGAAAAGTAAATTGAATTGAATCTGAAAGGTTTACTTGTGTGCTTGTTGGAAATGAGTCATCTGTGATATCACTGTGGTATAATCAGTCAGGAGATATTGTAAATGAAGGAAATTATTAAAATATAAAATCATGTCAAAGACAACATTACGTGACGCGATCAGTCACTTGAATTTATTCATTTATTCATTTTATGCACAAAAGTCTTCCAGCTGGACTTGGTTATAAAAACAGCATCACTTTGTTGGGTGGTGTGTTCCAGCCAAATCAAACATTTTCCATGCAGGGATCCTTCTGTGTTGACTATAATGGAGCTTGCTCTCTTTGTGTATAAATTAATTATGCAGCATCAGTATTCCTTCAGACTCGTGGTGTAACTGGCAGAGAAAGAAAGATTAGGCTGTCACATTCCCCGAGCTGTTCCTGGACCAGTGCCCTCTGTAAATCTGTCTCCTCTGGTCCCACAGTACTTTCTACATCCCTTACATTATATTAACTCTCTCTGTATTTGTTTATTACCCTGAGAGCTTTGGCTGTATATATGACCACCTGGCAGTGTCTGTGATATTTCTATCTTTCCCAGAGTAACTTGTGTTGCTGCCTAGAAGCCCGACTAGGACAAAACCTCACCTGTGAGACAGTAGATAGGCCCCATCATCCCAGTTTAAGGTCTGCTGTGCCCACTTTCAGACCCCGAGCAGTTCATAATGTGCTTCTCTCTCTGCACTGATGTGAAACCTCTGGATTTTTGGCAGACTTGTTTACTTGCATGAGTGTGTGTTTCAGTCACCTTTTGCTCTACTTTATGTTTTTCCATGCTGCAGAGGCTCAGCCGATTGCTCCAGTGCAGGTTCTAAATTATGCCCGTTTTATTCTCAGTGTTAGTTTTTTCTCCTTTTTGTCCTGAGTTTGGTGTTTTTTCATGACTTCCATAATATTTTAATCTGCTGTATGCAAGGGTAGACAATACCTGTGTGGGTTTCTGTCCATTTCCTTTTAGCCAAACAGTTCAGGTATTGTACTGAAAAGATAAAGCAAAAGACTCCTGCATCCTGCTGAAAATTAATGTCTAAAACAGGACAACTCCCCTCTCAGTGTGCATGTACCTGCAGTTTGTGTCTTGACATCTTTTTTTCTTCCTTCTCTGTCTCTGCAAAAAATTATTCCCTCTTGCATTTTTCCTCAAGATGCCATGATGAAACTAACTTTAAAACATCAAAATCATCCTCAGATAATAAAACATATAAGTTAAATTTAAGTTAAATATCTAAATATTTGCAATATCGTGGCAGTGAATGTGTGATCTCAAGATCATGTCCCTAAAGCATACCAGTAACCAGCTGTAGTCAGTTTCAAAAACTGTCAGCAGGTTTGTTGGAGTGTATCATTGAAACAGCTTTGCAGTTGCATGTTCTCAGTAATACTGAGAGCCTCTTCTGCTTTTAACTCTCCAGTGAGGGTCTGAATGTGACCTCTGACAATAGTGGACCTTAAGTTTGATGTGAATGTCTTCATCTGCCTCCATTAGTAACAAACGCAAAAGTATCTGCACCTAACAATATGGCTCTTCAGTCATTTCGCAGCTCTGTGTCTCTCTGCTGTCTATGCTGATCCACATTCAGCTATCAGCCTCCATTTTCAAAATTATGACCACACACACAAAATAAAACAACAGTATTTTCTAACCTGCAGAATGAATACTTTGATCTATCTTTCTTTGTCCGTCTCTCTCTCCCTCTCTGCTGCTGTTTGTCCATCCCTGATCTCCTCTGTCTGCCTCTTTCTGATGCTTCATCAGCCACTCTAAATGGTGATCATACCCAGCCAACACCTTCATAAAGCCTCGCTCTCTCCCATAAACATAGCCAGCCCATCCACTTTTCCTCTCATTTTCTGACTTATTTTCTCCCCCACTGCTACCTTAATACCTTCATCAGCCTCTATACAAAAAGCAGCCTTAATGAGTTCTGCAGATGGTGCCGCTTATGTATCTACTTCAGGACTTTTCCTGACATGGAGGGATGAAAACTAACAATTGTTCAGAGCAAGTTGACCTTCAAAGACAGTGAATGCTGTAGATAAAGGACCATTTGGATTATTGCGAACATTTTATCCCACAGAAATTTCTCCAGCTATTTTTAAAAATCTGGCACTCATTTGAAGAGCTGTGCTCCCTTAGTTACTGTTGCTACACCTGTCAGTCCTCCGTTCTCCCATGATCCAGATTGACCACTCAGAAACTGTAGCTATTTCTGAATCAGTGGGCCCTTGATTGTCAGTTTTTCCGGTGAATTAACAACCGTTGCTAGCAGATTTTATGTGGCTAGGTGGCTATTTAAGATAATGTTAGTTCCATGAGCATGAGATGGGTTGAAAATGTTTGTAGCTGACTTTTTAAAGGATGAATCTATTTAAACCTGGGCAACCACGCAAAGCTGCTGCATTGTAATCTAATGATCAATTGTTGGCATCAGCGTATGTTCACTCAAGTGCTTATTTTTGCCACTAACAGGCTCAGATTGTTATAAGTGTTTGACAAATGGATATGATATGAGGATATGATAGACCTTTTTACTGAAGTGTAAGATCCTTTTTGTTCAACCAGACTCCATTGACAAAAGCAGTAATTTTACCAAGTACAACACAGGAGCTGCTGGAGTACCACTTCCTCCATCGGTTCGTTAGTTTTATTGTGTGACTTAAAGTAGTGGAAGAAATATTCAGATCCTTTACACAAGAAAAGCTACCACACAATTACAGCTGATAAGAACCAAGACAGGAGGTCAGCACTCTCACCAGCTGATGATCTGAAGCTTCTTAGCATGATGGAAAAATGCTCCAATGCAACCATGTTAGATTTGTGCTTTATTGTTTGTATTGATGAGAGAAGAGAAAAGGCAAATAGAGGGGTTTCTTTTCACTCAGGATGTCCTTAAATTATTATCATCATGTATATTTATCATTTATCCATAAGGTGCCCTAGATAAGCATATCAGTCATGATGTAAAAACATTTTAAGCCTGTTAAATTATTTTCTTGTGATAGAACCTGAGACATAGCCACATGTTCCTACTATTAAAATATGTAAACGGCAGTCTGGAGGCTTTGTTACTCCTGGCTAAGAGGAAAAGGGAGCAAACAAGAGTGTGCTGAAATAGAAAGTCTGAATGTATGAGAGAGACGGGGCAGACTGAGGGAATAAAAAGATGAGGAGTAAGATCATACAGCTATGCTCCAGTGCCTCCTTGCTCCAGTCCTCCTACAAATGCCTTGTCTTTGTAATCAAATAGACGTAGTAGATATTTCAAGTCAAAGAGAATGGAGTGTTTGACAGGCGGAGTTTCTATTTCTCATCCATTAAAGTCAAATAATGCAGGACCTCATCCAACACTCAGGATGCCTGTGGGGCCAAATGCTGGAGCAGCAGCTACATTTTCATCCAGCTGTCACAATAATTCATAACCAACTTTAGAAAAGTTGTAAAACATAAATCAAATGTCAGTGTTAATTACATATGTTTTTTCTGAGTTTATCTGCAATAAATAAAGAATTAAAAGCCCACTGACAGGAAAAGGAAAAGTAACTCTCTGGCTGTAATCGAGAAAAGACAAATACATGCGTGTATATAATCATGATGGCAGTCGACTAAGACACAGATTGATACTTGACAAAAATATCAGAATGCCTGGATTGCTCTAGCTTTTCCACTTTACTTCTTTCATGCAGATGAGGGGTTGGACTTTGGTGAGTGCAAGTTTGTGCTAATTAAATACAAAGTTAAATGAAAATAACCTTTTTAGCCACATTTACGAGGTGTCTCTAATAATGTCAATGTCAGACAGTTGGTCATTTGTAAATGTCAACACGTGGATTAAACTGAAGTACTGAAATTAAGTATTCATTTTTTAAACCAAGTTTTGTCCTTTATTTTAAGATATATATATATATCTATATATATATAGATATATATATATATCGCATACTGACACCTGTAGCTGCAGGTGAGGAGGGGAATCAAGAGAACCGACGGTGGAAAGGTCAAATACAGTCCGTCTCCTGCAGAGTCTGCTGTATCTCTGCTGATTATATAATAGACTGGTGCCATTACCTCGACTTCTGCACAGGAAGTTTCTCACATTGTCACTTTCAACCAGAACGTTTAACCTCATTTTTAAACAGAAAGTGATTTAGATTTACATTGCAGGTGTTTTGTGTGAGGCTATGTTTACTCTCCTGTTGTCTACATTTTGGACATAATGACTTAGACACTGGACACTTAGCTAACATTTATTAATTTTGATAAAAATTTCACACCATTGCTTCTTGCTTCTTTGTTCCCGTCTGTACAGATTTCCCTAAGTCCTCTTTTCAACACTGATTGAGGCTCTCACAGTATCTGTGAGGCTTCCTCTGCATTTAACAGCTTCAGATCCTTGTCTGTATGAAACCACATTAAGCCGAGATATGAACTACTCAGGCACATGGAGATATGGTCAAAATGAATTCATGAATGGGGGATTTTTTTCACATTCCATCTTCTTTTTCCCTTTATTTCCCCTGTGATTTTTCTTCATGAAAGCTGAGCAAAGCGATCATTTCCATATTGATGGACAGAGAAAGATACAGATTGCTGCTTTAACTACTTATTCCTGTGAAATAGGCTGAAATAGCTGAATAAATTTATGCTATTCATTCTACAGATATAAGAATCCTTACATTTTAAACAGATACCATCAGTGGAAGCATTTTCACAATGCCAACTGTGTTTGTGATTTTATATATTTACCTCTGATGTAAATATGAATGGCATATTTAAAATCTAAACTGTTTTGTGCTCTTGTGTTAAAAAGAAGATAAAAAGAAAAATATCTCACTTTTATTCTGTTTTCAGAATTGGTCTTAATAAATTTCATCTTTAATAACTTAGAGCAGCAGTCATCAATATTTTGAGTTTAACAATGCATCCATTGACAGTGTAAAAGTGTGTGAAAAAATCCAAAACTACAATGTCTTATTTACACCAACATTCAGACCCTTTTCTGTGGTGCTCAGGATCATGGTCAGGTGCACCGTGTTTGCTTTAGATTACACTTGAGGTGTGTAAAACTTCACTGGAGTCCAGTTGTGGCAGACTGAATTTTATGGACATAGTTTAGAAAGGAACACACCTGTGTATATAAGGTCCCACAATTCACACTGTACGTCAGGACAAAAACCAAGCAAGCCCAAGATCTCTGATAAAGGAAAGAGTATAAATATTCTAAGCTTTGAGTATGGCCTCAATGATTGTGAAATGAAAGTTTGGAACCACCAGAACTCTTCCTGGTCATCAACTGCACGGGAAGGGTCTCAGTCAGGGAGGAGACTAAGTACCAAATGGTCTCTCTAACAAAGCTTCAGAAGTATTCTGCAGAGATGGGAGAACCTCTTTCAATCAAGCCTTTATGGTGGAGAGACAAGTCACTTTGAGTGAAAGGCATATGACAGCCTGCTTGGAGTTTGCCAAATGGTATTTAAAGGACTCTGAGAGCATGAGGGAAAAGATTCTCTGATCTGACGAGACAACAAATGAACCCTTTGGGCAGATCTCCAAACACAATGTCTGGCAAACATAAACTGCCCGAATCCAGTTTGTTGAGACTTACCAAAGAAGACTAGAAGCTGTGTTTGCTGCCAAAGGGGCTTCTACAAAGTCCTGAATTAATACGTAATACTAAATGAAAGATTTAAAACATGTTTCAGTTTGTGAGCTGTTTCACACAGACTCATTGTCAAAAATAGCATTTTTATCCATTTACAATTACTTATACAGCACAATAAAATCTGCAGAATGTGAAGGGGTCTGGAGCCACTGTGGTGATAAATTAACAGTTAAAACAGTTTTAAAATTATTGTACAGGTTCATGGAAATAATATATCGTCCTGCAGGAGGAAAAGAGAACCATGTTACAAATGAGGCCCCTGTGGGCTCATTTTACAGTGTACTTTCCTCCAGCTCAAACATTCTCCATTCATTACATATTAGAGAAGAAACTCACTGCTGTATCAATACATTTGGCTCAGACTGTCCAGCAATCAGCGTATTGATAACGCAGTAGATTATCGGACTTGATAAATGAGCTGCCCTTACACAGTGTGTCTTCAGTCCTAAGTCACCACATACATTACATAGATTAGTGGGGCCCATTTGGCCGCTAGCTGAGCTATATTGACAGTCTGGACAATGGAGCTTTCACTGTCAACCCACACTGTATCAATGTATTGGGCCGAGAGCGGGCAGAAATCAAATAATTGATAATACATTAGACTTCTGGATGATTCAGCGTCTGTCCCATCCATTCAGAGCAGTCAGTGTGACAGGACAGGTCCAGGCTAGATTCATGGGTGGACTGACTGACTGTGAATACAAGCCAACATATTCATGTCAGAGACAGTTAGGAGGAAATATTCATGTCATCCTCTTGGTATTTACAAGGAGGATGTGGATGTAAAGACTGCTAAGGTGTCTTTTACTTACTCTCATGAACTGTCAGGAAGTGTGTCAACATGGGCATTAACATTTAAAAGAAACTAAATCTGATTGTTATGAAATGCTCCAATAAATGAATAAATAAAATAACCTGTAATAATAAGAAACATAAATTCATTCATCACCGAGCAGAGGTTTGGATTTTCAATAGCAGTAGCTGTTTTTTTGTTTGTTTGTTTTTTTTTTGTGGTGAAGAAAAAAAATTATACCATGGCTAAAATTTGTATCTCTTGTTGGATTTTCAGCAAGCTGACAAAGAGAGACTTGTAACCGAGACATGGAGAGCACTGCATCACTTTGAATGAACAATGTGGAGTTGCTCAAAAT
The DNA here is from genome assembly GCF_001640805.2 of Lates calcarifer. Taxonomy (NCBI): domain Eukaryota; kingdom Metazoa; phylum Chordata; class Actinopteri; family Centropomidae; genus Lates; species Lates calcarifer. Next base: position 24,546 of record NW_026118047.1, read on the forward strand.
GACAGAGGGACCAAACATAGAGGGCACTCAACTTCCAACAGCTGTTACCTCTCCAATAAAATGCAAAAAATACACCTTTGATGGAGGAGGAGAATGACAGAGCTGCAGAAAAAAGAACTGCAGAATAAGGATTGTGGTCAAATGTACGACTGTAGTGCTCTCTCATACTGATTTATATCTTGACTACAGTTGGATTTGTTTTGTGCTTCTGGCACAGATTTGTCACCTTACTGTGTTTATGCCCCAGTCTATCATCTCATTCCTTTCGGTTTGTGTTGTGCACTGGTGTCTAGCTTCTCCAGTGGGTGCTGGTCCAGTTTTCTGACAGTCTGTGTGCAGTACTGCTTGTGTTTGCCCTGCACAACCTGTGTCGTTGTCCCAGTGCATGTTAGCCTCCATGTACATTTTAAACTGCATGTGTGTGCTTGTCACGCAGTGTGTAATCTGGCCAGGCCCTGCATGACTGCCAGCTACACTGTATCTGTGTGCTTAGTCCTGCATGTGTGTATTTTACCTGATGTGTATTGGTGTGTAACCTGACCGGGTTCTGTGCTGTGATAAAGGGCCAGCTGCCACCTCAGCTCTCTGCCATGTGGAGCCAGACCAAGGCTGCTCCTGGATGGAGAGATTAGAGAATAAATGACTGATAACTGGGAGGCAGAGGGGCTCTGAGAGCAGAGAGACGAATCACAACCTGCAGCCACTGAAGAAAGAACGAAGTAAAAGTGGAGCTGTAATTGACAGACAGTGATTGGGTTGGCGTTGCGTCAGAATAACTGCATTGTTAGTATATAATTATGCATTGATATGGAGGCTGTAAATAACAAGCTTGTCTCCAGAGTCCCGGATTTATGCAAATGTTTATTGGATACATTTAAGACTGCAACATGTAGCTTGCTCAGTGCCATATTGTCTAATTACTTTTGATAGCATAGTACAGTGACATAAGAAATAGACAAGATTGCCAAGGAAATGAGTTAATTATGTGTGTCTCTAAATACAGGGTAAACGTCCAAGATTACCTCACTCTAAAGAGTTTAAACCTAAATGAGTGAGAAATACAAGCAGCAACTGTAAGCATCTACTGTACAGTAAAACACAAAGAAAGCTTTGATGTAAGGAAGTAACTGATGCAACAGCCTTAAAGGGAAAGGTCTTCACAATGTGTGAACATGACACACCCATAGATGGGCTACACTTCCCACAGCTACCAGGCTATAGAGCTAGCAACTGTCCATTTCCATTTTATTTCCATGGATGTTCTCACACTGACACTTCTGGACTCTAACACAAAAAAATCTAATTCATATCGTTTGATACCGATACCTTGACTTCGATACCAGTTTTATCAAATCAGTTGTAACAAAGAAATTACATTATGGTGCAAATCTTGAGTTTTATTTTTCAGCTTTGGCATTTTTCAACTCAAAAGAAGAAAAGAATAAGTGACAAGTCAGTGTCTAATGCTCACTGCTGCATACGAAGGACCTTTAAATCTTCGTGCAGTTGAACACGGAGCAACTTTCTGCTCTGGAATGGATTCCGTTCACGTTCAAATGCTTCATCAAATTGGTCGTGTGTTGCCTTAGCAACAATGTCCTGTTTATAAAAGAACCAAAGCTCGGTACCCAGCCATCCTACATTTTCCCTACATATACACAGGTCTTTAGTTGCGTATAATGATGCTTGTTGCTATGGATACTTTTCAACATATATTCTTGTCTTTGCAGTTTTTCTTTACGGTGGCTATACAGTAACAAAGATTAGCAGCCAGCCACAGTATTATTACTATATGTGCTAGCTTCATATTTGGTTAGCCATTTGAATATTGAGTCAGGAGGTACAGGGACAGGAATGAAGCACAGAACAGACTAAATGTCTTCTGCAGCCGTCTGTATAGCTGCTGCTTTTCTTGTTCTATTCATTTTTATTTCAATAATTTACCTTATATAAGAACTTCAGGGCAGTTTTTATTGAAAGTTTCCTCCCATTTTAATGACTTTCAACATCCTTATTTTTTGCAAATATAAGAAGAGGTGCTGGACATGATGACATAAAGACTTTGACTTCCAACACTATCACTGTCCTGTAATAGAGAAAAACCTTTGTAACAGTTCAGTGTATTTATTTATTCATCTATGAAGACACATGAGGTTAAAAGTCTGTTAGCTTGTCCCAAACTGTCGTCCAGTGAACACTTGCATGACAACACTTGTTTTAGTGACACATTTTCAATAAAAAAAAGCTCACAGCTCACTAGTTACCATCTCAGCTTTATGGCATCTGAAAGAGGTCCCATCTTGACTTTTCCTGTCCCCTCCGAGGATTAGGCAGAAGATCAGCTGTAGTTCTGCAAGCTTGCAGTAAAAACGTGGGACTGGCTGGGCAAGAATTTATTATTCATTACTTTTTTTTTTTTAGCTGGGGTAGTGGCCTGTAAATGTTACAAGCTTGTGGGCTCTGTTTTTCAAGTTTTATGTTTACATTGGCCTTCAAGCTACAGATTTGCTGGCAGTCAACAAGTATTTGGCTGAGCTGTGACAGTTTACAGCCAAGCAAAAGATTTGTTTGTGAGGGACAAAAAAACATTATTCTTGTTTTATTGTTTCATTTCACTATATAGCAAAGGCAGCACATTACGCCAGAAAGCATTACTTTAATTGGACCATCATAGAGAGATGTATGAGTGGGCGTACACATCTGTTGGTCAATGCTGTAATGAAATGGACATATCTTTTCAGAGTCACCAGATTGCAGTGTTTAAGTGGCTGCTACTTTCTGGCTGATGTTAGCGTCCATGTAAAGAGGTTCACTCAACTGATGGACACAAAAGCAATGTACTGCTGAGCATTCACTTTACTCATCTCCTCCTCTCTGTCGCTGTTGATTGGTGAAGCCACAGAAAGCTGCCAGAGAAGCTTGTTTCAGTTTGTTTATCCCCACTGAATACTTTTTATTTAGCCTTTTTCTAAAATGTTGCACTGTCAATTTTCTATTTCTCACCATTTTAAATCAGTTCTGTTGTGATTATGTTCTTCTACTAGGTCACTATATCAACATACAAATGTTGTAATTAGAAGATTTTTACAATGACAAAAGACCTTAATTGTTATTTCAGTTGAGAGCCAAGACTATTTGTATGGTTTTAGAAGAAAGCTTTAAACATTTGCAATTACTGATGATTGCAAATACATAATGGAAACTTTACACTTTAGAGAAAAATAATCTGTTAGGAGCCTGTCTTAATATTCACACACCAACATTATAATTTGTCTAACTGAGTTGTTTGGCTGTATACAGACTGATTTATTCAGCTGACATTTACTATGCTTTATTGCACTGAATGAGGACTGGCAGGTTTTGTCCCTCAGCATGAGGAGAAGGAATGATTACAGTGACCACAACAAATGGCATGTAGGGATTGTTTTAACTTCTAATTAATACACATTAACTGATTCACAAGGTTCAGAATCACTTGTTGAGCCTTGATGAAAAAGCCAAGCTGAACTCTGAGGAGATTGTGTAATGTATGCTTTGTGCTGGAATAATAATTCATCACAGTGGACCGGTGTGACAAAATAAAACCTCTTCATCTGAATTCTGATGTGAGGATGTGGCTAAAAACAGCTCGGCCCCAGCTGTATACATTAGCACAGTAATAAATTTGGACAGCAAGAAATTTGAACTTATTTAAACATTTTCAATAGAATGGGTTCAGTTCAACTGCCAAACAGATTCAGGTCCTTCAGGGAGAAGTACTCGATTTATTTTAACATTACAAACACATTATTATGGACCCGGAGGGTGACCTTAATTCCCACAATCATTCCCATTTGCCAATTCAGAGATAAAACTCCATGCCTTGCCACAGAGAAGATACAGAATGACCTTCATTACTCAGCAAAGCCATTTAGAAACCAGAAAATAACCTTCTCTCTGCCACTAAAACCCATCAGAGCTGTGCTGATATAGCTCAATTCTTTTAAAACAGTGCTAGGCTCAGTTCTGGGCCGACAGAGTGACCTTCACTTCTCATTCAAACTCTGCAGCTCTGCAGAGAGAAATCCTCTACTTTTAAAAAAGAACGACGGCCCAATCAGAACAAAACAGAACGAAAGTCATCCCCTCCTGGGTGTAACCTCTTTCCAAAATGTCGTGCATGCATCTTTCATGCCGTGTTACACCGACAGTATGTGGCAGGGATTAGGTCCACAGCGTCTATACAAGGACTGCAGGTGGTGAATATGTATGAGTGTAGGCCAGACTGAGCATGTATGGTATGTGTATGTGTGTCAGAGTTAGGAATAGAGCTTTCACACGTCTTTCACACACTTTTTGCTGATGCTGTGATTTGCTGATTATAATCTTCAGCAGTTTTCAGCTGTTCACGTTTTTTTGGCATGCACGTGTTGCTGCCTTATTATTTTTAAAGTCACAGTATGATTAGGGACAGGCTACGGGCCCAGCACCACCTCGACTTCTACACTCCTCCTCTCATGAGGTACAGAATCGTCCAACGTGAACTCCTACAGGGACACTGTGCTGACACACAAGACTTATGATCAGAAGTTTTCATGGAACTGATCCTCAGTGGTTTCCTATGTCTTTTCTATTCATGAAACAAGTGTAAAATATAAAAATTGATATTTAGAATTCAATATATACTGAAATATTTCTTTAATTTACAGTCTTTCTTTTCCTCCTTGTTTTACTACTGGGGTTCAGTGCTGGGTTATCTGCACTCAGTGTGAGTCACATGTGAGGCCTTGAGAGAAATGTGTTGCTCTGGATTCTTGCGGTGTTCTCTGTTATAAGGAAATGAGGGCTGTGACATCGTGGTTGAGGTTGCATTTTGTTTGGAGGAGGATTGAGATAGGATAGTCATACAGACAGACTGGGGAGAAACAAATATCTTTTTTTTGTTTATACAGCACAGGCGGCGTCTCAAGACAGACACATACTGTGAAACCTCCTGACTGTCAAGTCAAGTGTAATGTGGATATGTGGAGTTAGATTTTTCCCAGCATCCAAGTTCTGGACATAGTATACATTAAGGTAATGAGTAGACTTTTTATTATGCTGCAGCAGGATAATGGTATCCTTCAGAAACAGGAAAAATGACACATAGAAACTGAAAACAATGCAGTTCACGTGTGTCCAGCTTTAAGAAGCTTTTGGAAACTTTCCATGGGAAGTTAAGCTACAGTTTAGTTAAACTTTAATACTATAGATCAAATATACTTACCCAGTAATATCATCCAAACTGACTTGACTGGGTGTAGTCCGTGGACTCAGATGCAGCAGTGTGGCTTCAGTGGTCCTGCTATAGTGTGCAGGATTTTAGAAGTTATTTGTGCATGTGACTGAGGAGGGCACAGTAGAAATTGAATTTGCATTAATCTGGTTGTTTTTAACCAAGATTATTGTGCAAGATGATGTTTTTTTTCCAGCTACATTTAAGTTCCCCGTTATAGGCTAACCTGCAGTTCTGCTAATTTCCAGTTTATTCCCTGTAATTCCCATTAATTCCATGGAAAGTTTCCAGCTTCCCAGAATTTTGCAACCCCTGCAGGAATACATTTTTAAATGTTCAGTATAATTTTGGTGTCTACTGTTGTTGTTATTTTTTACAACATCACACACAAACTACAACCCAAAGAAAACATGATAATAATGTGTGATAATGTGTTTTTATTTTTAAAGTATTCCCTCAGGTACTTGATGAAGTAACAACTGCTCTTTTCATTTTTAGTAAGTAAAAGTCATTTAATTATGAGATTTCTTCTTTTTCTTCCAAGGAGATATTCTTGGCTTGATTCCGATGGGAAGGTGAAGAAGGGGCCATTTTAGTAGGCCAGGTCTATTTTGGGTTATGGGAAGTGGTGAGAACAATGTTTCTCCAATTTTTCATCTGACTAACAGATGGAGAGGGACGTGGGGGCACAGAGAAAGAGAGAAAGAAGAGGATTGGGGGTGGAAAGAAGAGAAATAGAGGGCACTGGAGCTCATCCAGCATGTATCATACTCAACAGCAAAAGGGCTGGTTACTGAGTGGGAGGGAAGGGGGCTTCAGGTTCACCTTTATGAGCTTTCAACATATTGCAGTGTGGCTGTACATTTACTGACAGGAAAAAACAATCAGCAGAGTCGACATCTCATAGAACATCCTCAGTCCGTCCCCTCCTTATACATCTCCTTTACAGGTGGAAAAAGGTGTGGATGAGAGACGCGAGAAGCAAGTCATCTCTACTGTGGAATATAGAGTGAACTTCACGGTCACCTTCAAATCTGCAGGCATACAGAAATAACTGAGCTCTGTGCGAGGGAAAAGGCTTCAGCATGATGGAGAGTCCTGACAATACAGCTAAATCCTCAACATCATGAGTTAAAAGTAGTTTCAAAAGAATAATGAGGATAAAATTATTCAGCTCAGCTAAGGATGTTTCAGTTCTTCAACTTTTCAAAGCCAAGTATTTAGGAAAGTTTGAAGGTCATGGCAGTGTTATTTCAGTGTAGTGAAGTAGCCTCTTGTACTTTCAAGGGTTTACAGAAGTTGAATTTGGCATTAAAGTCTGAATGATCAATATTTTTTATCTTAACTTGAATGGAATCAAATGACATGCGAGGAGGAGTGATCGCTTGCAGTGTGAACCCACAGAGAATTATGCACAGCTTTGCAGCTACACAGTTTTTTAAAAGCACATTTCCTGTATTCAAGCTGCCCAGCACCAAACAGCAGAGACACAAAGTAACCATTTGTAATTATCATCATGTTATCCATAAGAACCATAAGAACTGAGGCCGTGATGTGAAGAGGGGAGAGTTAGTTTGAATGGGATGCATATTCAAAATACTTTTTACTGAAGGTCCCATTCATTTTTAGTGAAGAATGACTTTGTAATGTTTCTGTAGTATCAAGTGAATTCCCTTCCATACTTTACCGACATCTTCCTCTACTTTCTTGTACTTTTAAATAATCCCAAAGAAAGAAGTGATACACAAGGGGGAAAAAATGAGGAGGAGCAGGAGCAGAGATGCAGCCACAAAAATAGTCCAACAGTGCAAAATGGATGGTTCTCACCAAGTCATAAATATTTCAAAGCTGTGATTATACGGAGGCCATCAGATGATATTGTGTGTGCAA